>NC_064615.1:837761589-838064619 GCF_023898315.1 Schistocerca nitens
CGGACGGACTGAAAATGGGGGTGGGGGGGTGAAACCGGTCATGGGGACGCAGCTTTGTTTCCTGAAGACAGAAGATGACCGCCGAGTAGGATCGTAAGAGGATCGACAATTCATCCCGATTGGCTCGAATGCTGCGGATATTCCAGTGGATAATGGACATAGGGTGAACAGAAAATGGAGGAATGTGACCAAGGTTGCCGTCAACTCAACGACTGCTCAGAGCTTGCGACCGACAGCCTGGAATGGCATTCAGCCGAAGGCAGAAGATCCTGATCCATAGGTTGTTCAGGAGCAGCTCCTGCCACCAGCGATCGGCCGGTTGATCGGCCGCTAGCAGTGCCCCTTGGCGAAACAGAAGACGGCCGAGGGCGATTTCCGCCAGGTGGTGCTGTAGATGAGACACGCCTTGGCGGAAAAGGAGATGAAGTGGGTTTATTATTAGCCTTCTTGGAAACATGATGTTCAGATGAAGGAGGAACCGATGGTTCTGAAGTTGGAGTACGTAAAAAATCTTCACGAGTACGCTCTTTTTTCGAAGTCTTGGTGTCTGACTTTTGGGCTCGAGATTTAGCAGAACCCGATGAAGGGTGAGCCATAGAGTGGGCAGGCGAAAGTGGTGAGGTTGAACGGGCGATCTTTGCGCTGGCCGATCTGACGACCGTGGCACTATAGGTGAGGTCGCAAGTCTGAGTGGCCGCCTCCTTTGTTGGCCAAGGAGAAGCAAGGCCAGTGCTGTATTTTCCTGTCTGAGGCACGGTGGGCTGTCGACTGGCGAATAATTTTCGAGCAGCAAAGGTCGACACCTTTTCCTTCACTCTGATTTCCTGGATGAGCTTTTCGTCTTTAAAAATGGGGCAATCTCGAGAGGAAGCAGCGTGGTCACCCATACAGTTGATGCAACTAGGGGATGGAGGTGGACAAGCACCCTCATAGGCATCCTTGCCACACGTAACACATTTGGCCGGATTCGAAAAGGACTGGCTGGCGTGATTGAACCGCTGACACCGATAGCAACGCGTAGGGTTTGGGATGTAAGGGCGAACGGAAATTATCTCATAGCCTGCTTTGATTTTCGATGGGAGCTGAACTTTGTCAAATGTCAAGAAGACAGTGCGGGTTGGAATGATGTTCGTGTCAACCATTTTCATAACTCTATGAACAGCCGTTACGCCCTGGTCAGACATGTAGTGCTGAATTTCTTCATCAGACAATCTGTCGAGGGAGCGTGTATAAACGACTCCACATGAGGAATTTAATGTGCGGTGCACTTCAACCTGGACAGGGAAGGTGTGGAGCAGTGAAGTACGCACCAGTTTTTGTGCCTGGAGGGCACTGACTGTTTCTAACAACAAGGTGCCATTCCGTGATCTGGAACAAGACTTTACAGGGCCTGCAATTACGGCGACACCTTTCTGAATAATGAAAGGGTTGACCGTGGAGAAGTCGTGACCTTCGTCAGACCGAGAAACAAGGAACTGTGGCAACGATGGAAGAACTGTCTGTGGCTGAGACTCAGTGAACTTACGCTTGTGAGCAGACATAGTGGAAGATGAGGAAACCATTGCGGAAGAATCCCCCATGATTAGTCTCCGATGGCGCGCTCTTCCCTTGTGGAGACCCTCTCTGAGGGCACTACCGCCTTAGGTGATTGTTCACACCTCAGGTCACACCTCCCGACAAACGGACGGAGGGACCAATCGGCACTTTCGGAAGGTATCAGCTCGGGTAATCACGCCTCCCTGGGCCTGGCCGTTACCAGGGGGTACGTACGTGTCCTACATGTCTACCCGGGGTGGGGAATTACGCCTTACCCCGTCACCGGCTACGCACGAAAATGCGTGTGTCGGCCCTCAGACACGCACAGTCAGGAAGAAAGAGAAAGGGAAAAACAAAGAAAGGGAAAGGAGAGGTCTCAAGCGCTGCAGCAGAGAAAAGGGTAAGGAGAAGAGGTAAGGAAAAGAGTAGGACAAAGGAAGGATGAAGACATACAAGCAGCTAAGGCGAGGAATGCGTTACATTTACGAGCGTCTGTCTCCGGACGTAGGCAGAAACCATACTCCCAGAGGGGGAGAAAGGGAAGTAAAGAGCCAGAGGTGAGGGGAGGAGGGGCGAAGATGGGGGGTAGGGAAGGATGCGGAAAAGGAAGGTATGCAGCCCGGAAAGGAAGGAGGGCCACATTAGCTCGGGGTGCCGTGCTCGCTACGCATGTATCCACAAAAGAGTTGTGGACCCCCTGGGGGGACGCTTTCGTACTGTACGTGTCCACATTTTCACTTCATTATCACATCAGAACCGGAGGACCTAGGGGTGTTTAGGGGTGCAGAAATCTCGCGTTCAGTCGTATGACACGAGTAACATCCAATCATCTGACCATGTTCGAAGTCCTCGAGTTCCGCGGAGCGCCTGATTCTGGTCTCTCAGGATATCTAGTGACTGAGGTCGCTAATATGGAGTACCAGGCAGTAGGTGGCAGCAGAATGCACCTAATATGAGGAACGTATGTTTTTGGGTGTGTCCGGATACTTTTGATAGTAGTGTATCATGTTCGGGAGAACGCCTGCCACTAGTCTACACTGCAGTATACCTTTGTTGTCACGCTGACGCGTCCGCTGTCGCTGCGCTTAGCGGTTTCTATTGTGCTGTTGGAACGGCCGTCGGCGAGTTATGCGTCATCTAATGTCTTGAATACCGTGAGATTCACTGCGAGCAGTTTCACCTGTGGTCCGTCTGCGCATATTAGTCACCCTAGGAGTGGCCTAGCGGCAGACGATGTCTCGTGTTTCTCTGACACAATGCTACGTCACTGGGTTACGTTTAACCACGGAAATTCCTGTCCGCATTCTGTTCCTCACGACACCCTCTACAATCCCTTCAAGGCTGTCGGCATGCTTTTGATATATCCTGCCTATTTTTCTGTAAAAGTAATTAAAGTGGTTCAAATGGTTCAAATGGCTCTGAGCACTATGGGGCTTAACATCTGAGGTCATCAGTCCCCTAGAACGTAGAACTACTTAAACCTAACTAACCTAAGGACATGACACACATCCATTCGCGAGGCAGGATTAGAACCTGCGACGGTAGCAGTAGAGCGGTTCCGGACTGAAGCGCCTAGAACCACTCGTCCACACCGGCCGGCCAATTAAAGTGGCTTTCCTCGTTGTACAGGGAAAGAAGCCCATGCATTCAGAACACATTCGCCGAGTCCGCATTTGATTTGTTTTTTCCTACTACTGTACGTTGCACAATTGTGAACTGTGGTCTTGCCTGCTATATGTGTTTGAAACTAGCAGACCAATTTCTCGCCATACACAAAGTTCGTGGTTTGCTCTTTACCCGTTTCTTTCCTTCTCGGTAATTTTATAAGTCTGACTAACTTAACTCCAAAAAACACGTCCCAGATTTGCTAGTTTTAAAAGCTTTCGTTCCAGTTTCTCAGGGCCCTTCACTTCGTTTCATATTACTAAACTGTTGACCACATTACAATCAAGCAGACGAGAAAAAATGCTACAGACTGGAACCGCGCGACCGCTGCGGTCGCAGGTTCGAATCCTGCCTCGGGCATGGATGTGTGTGATGTCTTTAGGTTAATTAGGTTTAAGTAGTTCTAAGTTCTAGGGGACTGATGACCTTAGAAGTTAAGTCCCATAGTGCTCAGAGCCATTTGAACCTTAAACTGGTTGGATATAATGGGCACTAGGAACACAAAAACCAAATAAAATCAGTTCTATTACCATACAGCGCAGAAGGAAACATAGAATCGTTTCAGTACAGGAGATTATCAAAATATTGATCACCATTATAACATATGATAAAATAATGCACCACGACAGGATTTAGAGTGTCACGAGTTCGAGGAGACTGATGTTTATAGAAAAACTCGACTACCAGGTAATGGTTACTCACTCTATAGTTACCAATGTGGTGTCTAGTATTCTGTGGAAATTGTGTCGACGTCTCATTTAAAACCTTGTTCATAGGCATTACTTAAAGGAACCTCTATGAAGACCAGTTAGTCACATCTTTTTCGTAAATCCATATAATATGTTTAAAAATATTTAAAATCTAGCCACAAAATACACTGAAGTGACACAAGTCATGGGAGATCTCTTATTAACATTTCGGATCTCCTTGTTCCCCGCGCAGTGCAGCAATTCCACGTGTCATGGACTCAAAAAGTCTTTGGAAGTCCGCTGCAGCAATACTGAGCCATGCTGCTTTTTCAGCTGTCCATAACCGCGGAAGTGTTGCCGGTATAGAATTTTGTCCACGAACTGACTTCTCGATTACGTCCCATAGATGTTCGAAGGGACAGTCAGGCAATCTTGCTGGTCAGATCATCCACCGGAATTGTTCAAAATGTCCATCAAAACAGTTGCGAACAGATGTTGAACGGCGACGTGACGCACTGTCATCAATAAAACATCCATCGTTGTTTGGGAACGAAGTCCATGAACGGCTGCAAATGGTCAAGTACCCTAACATCCAGAGGACCAAATGCATTACATGTCAACACAGCCCATACAATTATGAAGCCAATACAAGATTGCGCAGTGCCTTGTTGACAACTTCGCTGCCTAATTAGAATTATGTATTAATATCTTCAGCTGACGGGCGTTGATATATATCAACGGGTACAGGTGAAAAGGTGTGCCCCGACTGGGACTCGAACCTGGGATCTCCTGCTTACATGGCATATGCTCTGTCCAACTGAGCCACCGAGGACACAGATGATAGTGCGACTGCAGGAACTGTCTCGCGCATCCCTCCCGTGAGACCCAAAGTCTCGCCTTGTATGTCCACACACTGCATTGGTAGTAGAATGAGATTTTCACTCTGCAGCGGAGTGTGCGCTGATATGAAACTTTCCTGGCAGATTAAAACTGTGTGCCCGACCGAGACTCGAACTCAGGACCTTTGCCTTTCGCGGGCAAGTGCTCTACCAACTGAGCTACCGAAGCACGACTCACGCCCAGTACTCACAGCTTTACTTCTGCCAGTACCTCGTCTCCTACCTTCCAAACTTTACAGAAGCTCTCCTGCGAAACTTGCAGAACTATCAGCGCACACTCCGCTGCAGAGTGAAAATCTCATTCTGGAAACATCCCCCAGGCTGTGGCTAAGCCATGTCTCCGCAATATCCTTTCTTTCAGGAGTGCTAGTTCTGCAAGGTTCGCAGGAGAAGTTCTGTAAAGTTTGGAAGGTAGGAGACGAGGTACTGGCAGAAGTAAAGCTGTGAGTACCGGGCGTGAGTCGTGCTTCGGTAGCTCAGTTGGTAGAGCACTTGCCCGCGAAAGGCAAAGGTCCTGAGTTCGAGTCTCGGTCGGGCACACAGTTTTAATCTGCCAGGAAAGTTGCATTGGTAGTGTCGCTACGCAACACACTCATTACTCATGGAAGACATTCTTACCAAGTTCCATAACAGTTCGGGTAATGTGTGTGGATCCGCACGGAAGGAGGAGGTCATGGCCCGTATTGAACGAACTATATCCATATAAGCACTTCGCTCCATGGCTTCGTGGGGTCTGCGCTATACTCTAGCCCTACCGTCAGCTCTTCGCAACTGAAATCGGGACTCTCGTGACCACGCCACGGTTTTCCAGTAGTCTAGGGTCCTACCAATATGATCATGAAGCTAAGAGAAGTGTTGCAGGCGGTGTCGTGCGGTTAGCAAAGGTACTCGCGTCGGTCGTCTGCTGCCATAGCCCGTTAACGCACGTTCCTCCGAACTGTCGTAACGGATACGTTCGTCGTACGTTACAAGCTGATTTCCGCGGTTATTTCGCGCAGCGTTTCTTGTCTGTTAGCACTGACAACTCTGATCAAACACCGCTGTTCTCGTCATAAAGTGAAGGACATTGCCACTCCGTTGTCCGTGGTGAGAGGTAATGCCCGAAATCATGTATTCTCGGCTAAGTTTTGAGACTGTGGATCTCGGAATACTGAATTCCCTAACGATTTCCGGAATGGAATGTTCCATGTGTCTAGCTCCAATTACGGTTCCGCGTTCAGTCTTAATTCCCGTCGTGTGGCCACAACCAAGTCGGAAACCTTTACACATGGATCGCTTGAGAATACATGACAGCTCTTCCAAAGCACTACCCTTGTATACATTTGCATGCGGTAAGCTACCGCCTTCTGTATATTTATATATCGCTATCCCATGATTTTTGTCATAGTATAGTTTCTGATGCCGTCCCCTACACCCCTCCAGATGTTCTGAACTCTGTCGACTCTTCAGATTTCTCACCATCTTTCACTTCTGAAAATGTTTCACACGTGTGAAAAATGACAAACTACACTGTGATTGTGAGATCAGGCTAAAGGCAGGACCGCTGTATTACTGAGTGTCTAAGTCACTTAAAATGTTGGAGAAAAATGATACCTCCTCCACAGAACAATACTAATGAAGTACGAAGACAGGAGATGAGGTACTGGTGGAAGTAGAGCCCTGACTGCCGTTTCTGTGTCGTGTGTAGGTAACTCAGTCGATAAAGCAATTTCCCATGAAATATAAAGCTCCAAGTTTCGAGTCTCGATTCGGGATATATTTTTAATCTGCTAGGATGTTTCAAATCAGTGCCCACTCTGCTGCACAATGAAAACTGATTCTCGAATCGATTCCGTAGGTTGTGGCGGAGCTCTTTCCTAGGAGCCCTAGTGTCGCCAAGGTGTAGACGAGAATACTGCGAAGTTAGGAAGGTAGGAGATCACCGACAGGAGCAAAGCTGCCGGCCGTGGTGGCCGAGCGGTTCTAAGGGCTTCAGTCCGGAACCACGTAGCTGTTACGGTCGCAGGTTCGAATCCTGCCTCGTGCATGGATGTGTGTGATGTCCTTAGGTTAGTTAGGTTTAAGTAGTTCTAAGTCTAGGGGACTGATGACCTCAGATGTTAAGTCCCATAGTGCTCAGAGCCATTTGAATACAGGGCTGCAGAAGTGTATCTGTGAGGCAGACTCGTCAGTTGTGCTTGGATACTTCAGAACTAGAGCACTTTCCCGGAATATACGAAAGTCTTATGTTCGAGTCCCCGACCAGCAAACAATTGTACGAGGGGCGTTCAAGAAATATGTTCTGAAAACCGGTTGGTTTCAGTCAGGATTCCAATACAGCATATTATCCCCCACTCTTTTGCCTACTTTTCATTCGATGTCACGGGCCTACGCCACCTTACTGTGAGGGCTCGCATGCCTGCATTGTACCATTCTAGTGGTCATCGTCGGAGCCAACGTCTTGATGCATCAGTTATGTCCCCTTCATCCACGTACTGCTTCCCGCGGAATGCATCCTTCATTGGATCACAGATGGAAGTCGGAATGTGCGAGATCCTTGCCATAGAGTCGAAGAGGAAGAATAGTCCAGCGAAGTTTCGTGAGTTTGTCTCGTGGGCGCAGACTTATGTGAAGTCTTGCGTTATCATGGAGAAGGGGAAGCTCGTTTGCATTTTTGTGGCGACTAACACCCTAAAGTCGTTTCTTCCGTTAGTAGCAGAGCTGTGGGCGGCCGGCCGGGACGCAGGAAATCTGACAGGTTTGCGCGACCTTGCTATGATGACAGACGCTTCGCGCAGTGCGACTCACCATGCTTTTGCTCCCTGCCAGACCTCTGTAGACTTTCTTCTAGCGACCATGAATATTAGCGATGCTCTAGTTTTCCGACAAAAGAAACTCAATTCAGCTCTTTACACCGTTTGAAACGCCACTTTAAAATTGACGTATAGTGCCATCACCTATCGGAACTCCATGAAACTGTAGGGGCTGAAGCGGGAGTATTCCTTATATTTCCCAAAAGTCTGCATCTTTTTCAACCGAAACTGAATGAGAAAATAAATGTTTTGCATTAATTATAGAATGCATCTCGTAATCTGCTGGGAAGTTTTTCATATCAGCGCACACTCCGAAGCAAGGTGAAAATACTTTCTGCAATGCACAGTGTGTTGAAGTCTCCTTCGGGTTGTGGAGAGCTTGATTACTAGTACATTGTTGCAAAAAGCTGTTGTCGATTAGCTCCTCACAGAAATTGTTTCAGAGCTTGTCTTGCGATATAGGGTTATTCCTTCTGTTGTAAATGTGGTATAGTAACGCGTTTCGTCCACCCATGTATGGTTAATACAACTACTGTAAATGTAGTTTGTGTATTGTGTATTGAACTGGGGACCTAAAAACGACGGAGAGACTTCGTCCCGCCCCCACCCCACACCGAACCTAGGGTTATTATGCGGTTCGGCTCCCAGTTCGCCCCCCCGCCCCCCCTTTGCCCCCGGGAACGTCTAATACCTGTCGCGTGTAACCTCATTGTTTGCGTGTAGAGTAATTATTGTGTACGCGTACGTGGAGACAGTGTTTGCACAGCAATCGCCGACATAGTGTAACTCGGGCAGAGTAAGGGGAACTGGCCCGCATTCGCCGAGGCAGATGGAAAACCGCCTTAAAAACCATCCACAGGCTGGCCGGCACACCGGACCTCGACAGAAATCTGCCGGGCGGATTACTGCCGGGCGCCGCCACGCCTTCCCGCATGGGAAGCAGGGCGTTAGGCCGCGCGGACAAATGTAGTTTACTTCGCACTTGTTTAAGAACTACTTTGTTAAAGGAAAAACCATCACCTCCTGCAGATAAAATGTAGCTATAGTCAATAGAAGACCTCCAACAATTGTTTTCAAATGTCGTAAGCGTGGTTATAGAGGCATAATTCTTGCAGGTTGTTGGTTTATAAGTTCATTTTGCTGCAAAACAGCTTCCCTTTCGCACAGTGTCTTATTTGCACTACGTATTAGAACGGTATTATGGGCCATTTTGTTTGCTTTAACGTAGTGCGAAGTATTTCTTAACGGCAGTATCATTAGCTGCTGTGTGAAAGGGACGCGTACTTACGGCTGCTGTTTATCCATTTCGCACGATCCGAGTAACCAGCGCAAGGCAGAAGAGCTGGATGGCGAGGCTCCAGCGTGAGCAGATGGTGGGGCGATGTAGCGGCGCAGCAGCCATTTGCATCGTAATTAGATCAGAAGTTGCAGAGAGGACAGGGAGCGTGAGGAAATTAGCAGCAGCCTCGTATCTGTACGGCGCTAACTGGTCTCGCGGTAAACGACCAGCCTACAAGCGGATGCAGCATCGAGGGCGCTGCTGCAAACTCTCACGAGGCGCATATCCATTCGTCGACTGGCCCTAACGCTGCAAAGCTACCGCTGTTTCCCGTTCTCTCTTTGCACAGCTTACATTCTGAAACACGTGTTCTATACAGGCTGTTTCATTGTCGTGTGTTAATCCATGGTGAGCAGATTCCTTTGGACTAAAAAGCAGGGAAATATCCACAAGATTTAAGTTCAAACGTGTTTTTTGAAGGAACTAAGTGCCCTGCAAGCATGGAATACGAAATATTTTATTCTTTTACATACTAAAAACTGGCTGTGATCAAACTGAATGGCTTAGTTACAAAAATTAACAAGGAGCTTTACCACACAACACATTGCTTCACCCATTCAAAAATTTAGCAGGTATTCATATCTCTTGAATTCACATAAATAAGCAAAAAAATGGCTCTGAGCACTATGGGACTCAACATCTTAGGTCATCAGTCCCCTAGAACTTAGAACTACTTAAACTTAACTAACCTAAGGACATCACACACATCCATGCCCGAGGCAGGATTCGAACCTGCGACCGTAGTGGCCGCGCGGTCATAAATAAGCGTCCGAATGTTAAATAACTTCTTTTCCTGTTTATCTAACCACACTCTTATTTCTGCAATGACCGGTTTCCCCTGTGCTCTATAGCCAACTTCAGATCAGTGTTTTAGCACAATAAGATTCTCCAAATCGACAGGTATGTAGTACATCACCGGACGAAAACCAAGAGGCAACCTCCTCCCGTATGCTTGACCAAATGCAGTTAATTAATAGGTTACTTCGTGCGACAGACAGATAGAATTAACAGACAGATAGAATTAATCACATTAATCTGTACCACGAAAATGATGATTTACTGCTTCAGGGAGTCCTACCTACAGACTGTGGCCGTCACATGTCCTTTAAATCACCTACATATACATCAATATTTTCCGCAAACCATCGGACAATGCATACCGGTTGGCTCCTTGTACCACTACTGTTCATATCCTCTCGTATTACACTCCCAAATACAGCGAAGGTAAAATGACCATCCAAAAGCCTCCGTACGAGCCCTAATTTCTCGCATCGTATCTGCAGGTTCCTTATGTGAACAGCGCGTTTGTAGCAGTAGATTCGTTCTGCAGTTGCCTCAGATACAGGTTCTACAAATTTGCCCAATAGTGCCTTGCAGAACGAACTCATCTTTCCTCCAGGGATTTGAGTTCTACATCTACATCTACATCCATACTCCGCAAGCCACCTGACGGTGTGTGGCGGAGGGTACGTTGATTACCTCTATCGGTTCTCCCTTCTATTTTTTGGCTATGTTTATGTTTGCTGTGAAGTTCCCTTTGCTTCCTTAGCAGTTTTCTAACTCGGTCGTTGTACCACGGTGGCTCTTTTCTATCTCTTACGATTTTGTTTGGCACATACTCATCTACTGTATATTGTACGATGGTTTTGAACTTTGTCCACTGATCTCAACACTATCAGTACTTGAGACAAAACTTTTGTGTTGAGCCGTCAAATACTCTGAAATCAGCTTTTTGTCACTTTTGCTAAACAGAAAAACCTTCCTACCTTTTTTAACATTTATGTTTACGGCTGAAATCATCGATGGAGTAACCGCTTTATGATCGCTGATTCCCTGTTCTGCGTTAACTGCTTCTAATAGTTCTGGTCTGTTTGTCACCAGAAGGTCTAATATATTATCGCCACGAGTCGGTTCTTTGTTTAACTAAAAATGGTTCAAATGGCTCTGAGCACTATGGGACTCAACTGCTGTGGTCATAAGTCCCCTAGAACTTAGAACTACTTAAACCTAACTAACCTAAGAACAGCACACAACACCCAGCCATCACGAGGCAGAGAAAATCCCTGACCCCGCCGGGAATCGAACCCGGGAACCCGGGCGTGGGAAGCGAGAACGCTACCGCACGACCACGAGATGCGGGCTTTGTTTAACTGCTCAAGGTAGTTTCCAGATAATGCATTTAAAATAAATTTCACTGGATTCTTTGACCCTGCCACCCGTTATAAACGTTTTAGTCTCCCAGTCTGTATACGGCAAATTAAAATCTCCACCCACGCTGTTGTACGATACTGTCCCACATAAGAGCAATGGTTTCACCATATCGTTTGCTTTTCGCAGTAGTGTGCATCCCTGTGTGTGGCTGAACTGGCGTAGGAACTGAAAACAATCTCCGAAGTGCAAGTACGCTGGATGATACGACTTTTGTGGGCAAAACGTCTAAACTGGACACAACATTCATTGTGCGATTCTGCCGCTACATGGACCAAATGCCACTTTTTGTCAATCCATAGAGATGGTACCAACAATTCGACCAAGACAGCACAGGCGTGACTGATGGTGACTCGGTATTCTACATATTGCACCATGCTATCTCCCTCTTTGCTGCAAGCTTAAAGAAGTTGAGAATTTAGTAGCTTTAGTTTTATAACGACGCAGTCTCACATTGTGAATTATTTTACTCAAGCTTGAATAACGTCTGGGAGGGACAGACTTATTGATTATATTGAAAAATGGTGTCAAGTTATTTTGTCACTTTGAAGTTAGTGCGGCATTCAATAAAGGTTATTTGGCCTGCCATAATGAGTAGCTTACTTTCCACGGCTTTTTAACGTATACAGTTCTCTTTCATGATACTTAAACCAAGTGCTAGCGATGAGTGAATTATGCTATGTGCAAAATTCTACCAGGCAGCTTCCTCTTTTCATTCTTTCCGCCCGTTGACATTCACTTACTACATTGTCTTCCGTTTTCCACTGTCGAATTGCAGTCCACAGTCACAAACTTTCGTCTCCCTTAACTCTCTGAATAATTTCTTCTATCTCATCATGCTTTTCTTCAATCTCTCCATCATCAAGGGAGCTAGCTGACATACAATCTCTTAGGCCCTACTACACTGGTGGTCGTTGACTTCGTGTCCATCTTGGCTACGACAGTATGTTCATTTTCCTGTTCATAATAGCTTACCCGCATTCCTAATTTCTCAATCATTATTAGACTTACTCCAGCATTGTCACTATTTGGTTGGTTGGATTGTGGGATTGAAGCGGCCAAAAAACTAGCGCCATCGGTCCCTTTTTCCATGAACTTCAAACGCCCACAAGGAATAAAAACAAACAATGGAGATGACAAGAGACGACACAGGACAAGAAAGATATAGACAGAAACCAGAAAAAAGGAATTAAAATCACACTGAGTGCGACAATGGTGGGCCGACCATAGAAACAAAGAAAAAAAAAGGAAAACCCAACCACCAAGAAACGCACTAAAAACCCCAGTCTACCAGTCTAAAACCGTAGGCCAAAGGCCAGACTCAACACAAAGAAAAAAAAGGACAAACACTTTAGCGATAAAACCCCCCTGCACGAATAAAACTCAAAACTAAATCTGCCATCGCAACGTCATCTGATAAAAGTGCAGGAAACGTATCAGGCAGCGCAAATGTCTGCCTGAGCGGAGTTGAAATCGGGCAGTCCAACAAGATGTGGACCACAGTCAAAGCCGACCCGCAGCGACATAAAGTAGGGTCCTCGCTGCACAATAAATATCTGTGCGTTGTCCAGGTGTGGCCAATGTGCAGCTGGCAGAGGACAACTGAGTCCTTGCGAGAGCCCTGCAAGGAGGAGCGCCATGCATCGGTAGCCTCCTTGATAGCCCAAAGTTTGTTGGGTAAAGGCAGGGCGCGCCATTCTTCACCCCTGGTGCGAAGTACCTTTTGCTGCAAAATTGACCTGAGGTCACTCTCCGAAAGGCCAATCTCCAAGGCTGTATACCGACAGCCTGTTTGGCCAGCGTGTCAACACGTTCATTTCCCAGGATGCCTCCATGACCCGGGTTCCACACAAAGACCACAGAGCGGCCGCAATGGGCAAGAGTATGGAGGGACTCCTGGATAGCCATCACCAGACGAGAGCAGGGAAATGCTGGGCGATAGCTCGTAAACCGCTCACGGAGTCACTACAGATAATGAAGGACTCACCTGAGCAGGAGCGGATATACTCTAGGGCGCGAGAGAAGGCGACCAGCTCGGCGGTAAAAACACTGCTGCCAGCCGGCAATGAGTGTTGTTCATAATGATCCCCTAGAGTAAGAACATAACCGAGACGACCAGCAACCATTGAACCGTCAGTACAGACAACGTCAGAGCCTATAAACGCGGCAAGGATTGAAAGAAAGAAGTGGCGGAGGGCCTCAGGACGGACTGAGTCCTTTGGGCCCTGTGCCAAATCGAGCCGAAAGCACGGGCAGGACACACACAACGGGGGTATACGCAGAGGAGCCCGGAAAAGAGGGGGAAGACGGAAAACCTCAAGCACAGAGAGAAGAGCTCTGACGCGAACCGCGATCGTACACCCTGACCGGGGCCACCATTCTGGAAGATGGACGACCAACTGAGGGAACAGGAGACGATAATTGGGATGTCCAGCAAAGTTACAAACACGTGCAGCATAAGCGGCCAGTAATCGTTGGCGCCGGAACCGTAATGGAGGGACACCTGCCTCCACAAGTATGCTCTTGTCAGGGCTTGTCCGGAAAGCTCCAGTGGCCATTTGAATCCCTCTGTGAAGGATGGGGTCCAGCAAACGTAATGTGGAAGGCGATGCCAAACCGTAAGACAGGTTCCTATAATCTAGACGGGACTGAATTAATGCCTGGGACAGCCGTAGAAGGGTAGACCGATCGGCACCCCAGCTGGTGTGACTCAAGCAACGAAGAGCGTTGAGATGCCACCAGCATGTTTGTTTAAGCTGCTGAATAAGAGACCGCCAAGTCAACTGGGTATCCAATAGTAATCCCAAAAACCGATGTGTCTCCACAATAGCAAGAGGTTCGCCGTCAAGACAAAGCCGTGGCTCGGAGTGAACAGTGCATCGCCTGCAGAAATGCATAACGCAGGTCTTGGCAACCGAAATCTGGAAGCCATGCGCTACAGCGAATGACTGCGCCTTTTGGATAGCGCCCTGCAGCTGTTGTTCGGCAGATGCAATGTCAGTGGAGCTAGGCAGAAGTCATCAGCATACAAGGAAGATTTGACAGACGTTCCCACCGCTACAGCAAGCCCATTAATTGCAATCAAAAAGAGGCAGACGCTTAAGACAGATCCTTGCGGTACCCCATTCTCCTGAACTCGGGAGGAATTATGGGAGGCCGGAACTTGCACACGGAAGGAACGTAGCGACAGAGAATTTGGTATGAAAATCGGGTGCAGACCCCAAAGACCCCAACCATGAAGCGTATAGAGGATGTGATGTCGCCATGTCGTTTGTATGCCTTCTGCATGTCAAATAAGACGGCGACCAGATGCTGATGGCGGCAAAGGCCATACGGATGGCAGACTCCAGGCACACGAGATTATCGGCGGCAGAGCGGCCCTTACGGAACCCACCCAGAGACTCAAGTACCCAACTGAACCTCTGGCTCACCATGCGTTCGGGCAACTTGTAATGAACGTTGCTGCGCCTAATGGGATGGTTGCTCTCCACCTCCAGTGGGTTTTTGCCAGGTTTCAACACGGGGATTACGACGCTTTCCCGTCATTGCGACGGGAATTCACCCTCAACGCAGATATGGTGGAAAATGTCTAAGAGGCGTCGCTGGCAGTCCACCGAGAGGTGTTTGAGCATCTGATAGTGGATGCGATCTGGCCTGGGAGCCGTATCAGGGCAAGTGCCTGGGGCACTTTGGAATTCCCACTCACTGAACGGAGCATTGTACAATTGAGGGTGGCGCTTGGGAAATGAAAGGCTCCGACGTTACAACCGCTCTTTCAGGGAGCAGAAGGCCAGTGGGTAATTCACAGAAGCGGAACTCTGAGCAAAATGCTCCACTAAGCGGCTTGCAATTGTGTCGGAGTCAGTACAGACTGCTCCATTCAGTGAAAGCGCAGGTACACTGACGGGGGTCTGATAGCCATAGAGTCGCCTAATCTTGGCCCAAACCTGCGATGGAGAGGTACGGAGGCCAATGGTGGAGACATACCTTTCCTAGCACTCCTGCTTACGTTGGCGAATGAGGCGGCGGGCTCGCGCATGGAGCCATTTAAAGACGATGAGGTGTTCCAATGAAGGATGCTGCTTGTGAAGCTGGAGTGCCCGCCTGCGATCTTTATTCGCCTCAGCGATATTGGGCGACCACCAAGGCACAGTCGTCCACTGAGGGGACCCAGAAGAACAGGCAATGGCAGATTCTGCGGCAGTAACGATGCGGGTGGTGACCGAGTGAACCACTGCATCAATGGCGTTATTGGAAAGAGGCTCAATAGTGAACAAGTCCCAGTCAGCCTTATTCATAGCCCATCTGCAGGGGCACCCAGAAGAGTGACGCTTTGGCAGTGACACAAAGATCGGAAAGTGGTCACTACCGCACAAGTCGTCATGCACACTCCATTGGACAGATGGTAATAGGCTAGGGCTGCAGATCGGAAAGTCGATGGCTGAGTATGTGCCATGCGCCACACTGAAATGTGTGACGGCACCATTATTTAAAATAGAAAGGGGCAGCTGTTCCAATACTTGCTCAATGATGCTACCTCGGCCTGTTGCCACTGATCCACCCCACAGAGGGTTACGGGCGTTGAAGTCGCCCAGTAACAGGAAAGGTGGCGGCAATTGGGCTATCAGCGCAGCCAGGACCTGCAGTGGGACATCGCTATTTAGTGGAAGATAGGGACTACAGACAGTAACAACCTGGGGCGTCCACACCCAAACAGCGACAGCCTCTAACGATGTTTGTAGAGGGACAGACTCGTTGTAAAGGGAATGTGGAAACCAAGTTTCCTGAAGAGCAATGCAGAGGAAAGGGTGAAGGCTGGGATGTTGCCGGAGCTCAGCAAGATGTTGGAAAAAACCGCTGCAGTTCCACTGGAGGATGACGTTGTCCATGGCCGAGAAAGGCGTGAAGGGACCGAGGAGGCAGAATACGCCACTGGGTCACTTGCTGCCACCGATTGACTACCTGTGCGGGTGACATCCATTGTGTCTGAGAGTCCGGCGAGATCTAAGTCCTCAACGAACGCCAGAAGCTCTACGCCGCCCTCAGATGCAGAGCTTGTAAGTTGCGGTTGGGTGGGTGCCACCGCAAGTTCCTTGGTCTTAGTGGTCTTCTTCTTGGACTTTTCTCGCTGCTCCTAGGGTTTCAATGGCTGGGAGGGCTTCACCAATTCAGTCTCCAGGACAGAGGAGGATCGCAAAGCCATATGGCCAACTGCTTGTGGGCACTTATGCCACTGCTGGGCGTCATCCTTCCCACTTGTGGAAACCTGGGAAGGGAGGGACCCAAGGGATCCCTTGTGAGCGAGAGGAGCCAAAGAAGTTGGATGCTTCTCTGGCTTAGAAGCAGGGACGGATGTCCCTGATGGATGGTGGGGTGTTGCTCCTGAGGTTGGTGGCGCAGGAGCAACAGGGTGGGTATTGCCCCCCCCCCCCCCCCATGGGCAAGGGGGCATGTGGAGTTGTATGGCTCCATGAGCCGACAGGAATTCGCTAAACTGATGGGGCTATCACAGTTGTTGTAGCGGCGGCATATGAGGAAGTCATTCGCACTGGATGGAGTCGTTCATATTTCCTGTTAGCCTCAGTATAGGTCAGTCGGTCCAGGCTCTTATATTCCATGATTTTTCGCTCTTTCTGTAAGATCCTGCAGTTTGGAGAGCAAGGAGAATGATGCTGCCCACAGTTGACACAGATGGGAGGCGGGACAGTTGGAGTATTGGGATGTGATGGACGTCCGCAATCTCGACATATGAGGCTGGAAGTACAGCGGGAACACATATGGCCGAACTTCCAGCACTTAAAGCACCGCGTTCGGGGAGGGATGTATGGCTTGACATCGCAGCGGTAGACATTCACTTTGACCTACTCCAGTAATGAATCACCCTCGAAGGCAAAGATGAAGGCACCGGTAGCAATCCTTCAGACCCCGATGAACGCACCGGACGAAATGAACACCTCGATCCTCTAAATTGGCGTGCAGCTCGTCATCATACTGCAAAAGAAATTCCCTATGAAAAATAATACCCTGGACCTTATTCAAACTCTTAAAGGGTGTGATGGTAACTAAAACATCCTCCAACTTGTCACAAGCAAGTAACCTTCGTGACTGGGCACGGGATGCCGTTTTTATCACTACTGACCCAGAGCGCTTTTTGACAAACCCTCCACCTCAGAAAACTTGTCCTGTAAGTTTTGTACGAAGAATTGTGGCTTTGTTCCTATAAAAGACTCTCCGTCAGCTCTCTTACAAACTAGGAACTGGGGCGAATAAGTGTTACTGTCATCCTGAGCCTTACGCTCTTCCCACGGTGTGGCCAGAGAGAGGAATGAGTTGGGATCGTATTTCTGAGCGTTGAAATGAGCCCGAGAACGCTTAGAGACTGTTGGCGGCTGGCCACCAGCAAGAGATAATGTACGCACTCCAACCAAGGGCCCTCCCCATGGGCGCCACCCAGCCTCAGCAAGGGCCACCTGGCAATATGGCCAGAAGGAGTGCTCATACTGTAATTGTAATTTTATTACGTCCATTTTCCCACTCTTTCATGCCTATAGCCTTTGCAAGATTACACACACGAGAAAGAATCGTAGGGCTGGGGACCTTCAACTTCTCGCAGCTTAATAAATAACTTTCAAGCCGGTTTACAATCCAGATTAACAGTCGGGCTAATAGCTTACGAGTGCTGTAGCACATTCGTCTTAGGTGATCTCGATAAAGCTCTTTTGGTACCTCTAATTTCCAAGATTCCTTCCATACGCATTTCTTCCACGAATCCCGATCGGTCGAACACAAATTCCTTATAGGACGATGTAATAAGCGCGACATTTTGTGTCCATCTTCAAGTTGTCGCTTTGTTTGAAATTACGTTAGCTTACGTATTCCAACTCTGTAGCAATGTTTGAAGTTATGCAACCGTCCACTGCTTTCTTTGAAATCACTGTGATCTATGTCGTGCAAAATTTGATGTGCATGACGCAGTAGGTCACTATCATGCACATCTTTTAGATGAGTAGCCATATGCAAAAGCCGATAAGAACATTTTTGTCGATTTTGGGTTGAGCACACTGCCATACAGATTTTTATCAGCGCCTACCCGATGGAATATGTTTCAAGGTTGAAACTGGTTGTAGAAAATTGTGTTCCGTTGCAAAAGCCGCTAACTGCACGTTGTCTTCGGGTGCAAAGCCCGCGAAACGTCCAAAGTATACAAAAGTTGTAACAAGAGCGCCTTGTGTTGATGGTGATGGTGCTGCTGCTGCTGCTGTTGATGGTGGTGGTGGTAAGTTCCTATGGAACCAAACTGCTGAGGTCATCGGTCCGTACGCTTATACACTACTTAATCTAACTTAAAGTAACTTCCGCTAAGGACAACACACACACACACACACACACACACGCAAGCGCGCGCGCGCGCGCGCACAAACACGTATACCCGAAGGAGGTCTCGAACCTCCGACGGGGGCAGTCGCGCGAACCGTGGCAAGGCGTCCCAGACCACACGGCTTCATGGCCTCCCTCGACTATCCGTAGTTTTTTCTACGCATTACACGCTCGTATTGCTGCGGACTTATTCGAAATCCCTAATTCTCTCTTTACTATGCTGTGGGCAATCTTCCGTGTACGTAATTATATTTAGTGCCCGCTCCTTTGACTAGGATTGTCCTTTACTACGTTTCAGTGGAGACAGGATTTGTGGCTTCCTGTTCGACAAGGGTGATGAACTGCATGCCTCGAGACCTTTTCCAATATGACTTTCACTTAAATACGTATCTTATCAATTTAATCCCCATAAGCGTTTTACGCACAGTGGAACGTATATTCCACTGACTCATCTTGCAGCAATGATAACATTTCATATGCAACTTCTTTCTCGCTCTGCGAAATTCTTTGATTTCCTTTCTGACGAAATATCAGCTTCGGCAATGGTTGTTGTAGATGTAATGTAATATTTGCTTTGCTCTGCTCTGTCTCAACACCACTAGCATTGTAGCACTATTGTGAGTTACTTGTCGACTAAGCACTTTAACTATGATCCGTAGCTTAATGCTGCGATCATCACTGTATAGCTGCAGTCACGCTTCCTGTTGCCATTGGCAGCCAATACTGTCGTTGCATGGTTCATAATCTGTGGGGCGTCAAAAGCACTAAACATCATTGGCCTTTTGCGACCTCACATTGAAGGGATTCCTTGTTAGTGGCAGTACTGAGAATGTTTTAAGTCAATGATTTTATTTCCAAGTAAAATCTCCGGTCGCTGTGGTCGGGCGGTTCTAGGAGCTTCAAAAAAATGGTTCAAATGGCTCTGAGCACTATGGGACTTAACTTCTGAGATTATCAGTCCCCTAGAACTTAGAACTACTTAAACCTATCTAACCTAAGGACATCACGCACATCCATGCCCGAGGCAGGATTCGAACCTGCGACCGTAGCGGTCGCGCGGTTCCAGACTGGTGCGCCTAGAACCGCTCGGCCATCCCGGCCGGCTCTAGGAGCTTCAGTCCTGAACCACGCGGCTGCTACGGTCGCCGGTTCGAATCCTGCCGCGGGCATGGATGTGTGTGATGTCCTCAGGTTAATTAGGGTTAAGTAGTTCTAAGTCTAGAGGACTGATGACCTCAGATGTTAACTCCCATACTGCTTAGAGCCATTTGAACCAAGTAAAATCAGCTAGGAGCAGATGCCTCTCAATATTGCAAAAAATAAACAATACAAAAAGTAAAAATGTTTTAGGTTAAGAACACTAAAAACTAATGCCACTACTTCACGATACAAAATTAATGCAACTTCGATTATTTCACGATGTGACATGTCTAACGTTAAGTACTGAAGAGCAGTAGATTTTTACGTGTGCAATGTGCTTCATTTCTAATTAAATGCGTTTTCGCAATCCTGCGAGATACCCAAAACACGTTCATTTAATTAGCGTAGCAGACCGGTGGATTATCCATCAATATAAACTCCAACGAAACAAATCTCTACGTACTGCTCGTGCCACTGAAGACCCATTTTCACAAGACGCTCTTAAAATATCCACCTCTGCGCAGGACTCCATGCTCCACGACAAACCACACTGTCTCCCAGTCCCAAATAACACTTGAATGCCCTCACCACTTACTCCCAGACGCACTCCAACTCTCGCCTCACACCCTGACAGCTTTTCTGAGTTTAGCACCCGCTTCACCATGCGCAGCATCAGCAATTTCTCTATAGCACACCTCGAACAACATGCTGTCTTGTCACCCCAGCTGTTGCACTGCTCACGCGGAAAATTTTCTTCCTCCCCTCACAGATTCCTTTTCGTGACCTGATCTTGAAAACTCAGAACATCGTCTTCCAACCCAACTGCAAAAGCACAAATTTCATCATGATGCCCAGTATCAATAACATCTTGCTTTTTCACATTTAGTGTTTGTTTCCAGTTACACTGAAGTAGAAAAAGATACTGTTGAAAAGAAAGCAAATTTTTCTAACAGTCCTCCCGCCTCTCCCCATGCCCTGCAGGAGCATGAATTGTGGACGAAGTAATGAAATTTTAAAATGTAAACTTTCACGGACACAGATGTCACAGTAAATAAAATATTCTGGACTATTATTCGGTGTTCGAATGAATTTCACAATGAAATCCAACATTTTGCCGGTATCTGCGGAGGACATTTTTAAGGGGGATCGAAGTTTCTTTGTGTGTCCAATTCAGGCCGCGGGTCGCTGCTGACAGCGGACGTTCAAAGTAGCTACGATCCCCCTTGAAAGTGTCTTCCGCAGATGGGGGCGAAACGTTGCAACAATAGCCCGGAACATTTTATTAATTATGAAAGTAATGAAAGAATCTCCATTATGAGTTCAGTTAATCCACTCTTACTAATGATTTTCCCAATTCTATACCTGCGACCTACGTACGAAATACTTACACCTGTCATAAGTAGCGGTGTACGCAATCCGCCTGATAAGCGGCTTTGTGCAGTCTTCAAAGTAAATGTCCTCTCGTTCTCGTGCACGCTTTCGGCATTGAACTTCATTAACATAAGACGACCAGGTAACGTAGGCAGACACCATTCTTAAGCAGTTTCCCTCTCATACGCGCTTTGACTGCAACAGGTAAGCCCGTCTTTGAGGGCATGTGCTACGTGCGCTGAAATACTTTATGAGGGTTGGTTGAAGAGAGAAAGCCATTAAGCTAGATACGCCAGTGACTCAGTTTACCATGCGTCTTTAATTAACCTAAATGTCATATCTAATCAACGTAATTTAACTGCGGCCGTCATAGAGCTTTGTACATCACCTTTCTAATAACATAATTTCTACCTATACTGTATAGAGATGTTGATATTTTACAGAATTTTGTAACTTCATAAAATATTTCAGGCTTTATCAGTAGACCTGACAGTTGCTTAAACAATCACTGTGTTAGTTTACTCGTAGGAATCCCAAACTACGGAATGAGGAACCAAAAGGACTACAGTCAGCTACGAAAGACCTATCTATTACATCGAGACCCAAGAGGACTAGTCTGCAAAGTATGATGTTATAGCTGTGTATCATCTGAAGATACACATGAATGCTAAGATAGTGTTTTTTATTTTCTATCACTAACGTTTTTTTCAGATTACCGGTTCACAGTGTCGCAAATGACCATCTTGAGATTTAAAATAAAAATTAAGATCCCTAAATAATTTAAAAAATCTCTTATGAAAACATTAAGTGTGTCTACTACAAAATAAAGCGGTAATAAAATTTTCTGCCCTGTGCTACATATAAGGGCCATGAACTGTCACCAGCGAAGAAGTATTCTTTCATGTAACTGAATAGAAAAAATGTCAAGGGAAAATCCCCCCACTATCAACATCTAGTATTGGGTACAGAAGCGATAAAATGAAATTCAACTTGTAACTCGTTCCGTAAAAATGAGAGCGTAAACGTTTTGTCTAAAATTTCATTACTTTATCACACATAATCCAAAGCGATAAAAATTCGTAAAATATAATTTCGCAATAATTGACACTGTCGACTAGAGAGCGATCAACTACTTCTTTAAATGTTATCATCTTATGTTATCTTAATACTTTACTGTTTCTCACTAAGACCTCAGGCATCGCATCAGGTTGTTTTGTACTGTAACTGTAAGGCTCAACTTCATACTTGTCTAGCTCTTGCTAAATCCACAAAGAACTGTACTATCGGCTGGACAATGCTCTGACGTTTTACTAAAATACTGATGATAATTTTGTGTTTTTCTCTTCCCGTTGGAATGTAAACCTATAATGCATGTTTGTAGTTCTGTACCTTTCATTTTTCTCACTTTTATTTCCTACATCCTTGTGTATTTAAAGTGTGTATTACCTTATAAAGCCAGCACGTGGCAGTGTGGTTTTGTAAATTGTTATAGTATCACATCTCGATAATCACACAGTTCTGTTGTCACCTAGACATTGAGTGACATACTTAGCATCGATAAACAAAATGTGTACCAGTTGGTAATCGTCCTATACTATTGCTCTAGATCTTATATTTTTATCACTGTATAAGAAAACATATGTGTGTGCATTTGTGACATTGTTAAGTGCCCACCTTAAATTAGTAACCTAGATCTCACGTTATGGGATGTTCCTTCCGATATATATTACTGTAATTTACCAAGATGCAATTACTTTCATGCCATTTATTGTCTATCGATGAATTCATCACAAGTATAGAATTATGTAAAACGCACTATAATAGCAATTTCAATATACGTAATGAGAGGCGAAAAGTGTTATACAAGTTAGTACAATCTGTAGAGATGGGCATTCTACCACAATCTTAATACATAGAGACTCCTACTGTTATCAACATTGTACCCCATTTACGTCGATCATTTAGCCTGTAACAAATGGTTAACGTTAACTACCTTATTGGAAATAAATTTATCGGTCTTAGAAATTGACTAATATTTTTACTTAACTTATTTTCTTTTCATATGACTGACATTTTACTATTGCCATTTTAAACTATTCTCTTTTCTTTCTCTCATTTATAGCTACATGTATGTTTCTAAAATACCAAGATAACATCTGTTAGCCGGCCGCGGTGGTCTCGCGGTTCTAGGCGCGCAGTCCGGAACCGCGCGGCTGCTACGGTCGCAGGTTCGAATCCTGCCTCGGGCATGGGTGTGTGTGATGTCCTTAGGTTAGTTAGGTTTAAGTAGTTCTAAGTTCTAGGGGACTTATGACCTCAGATGTTGAGTCCCATAGTGCTCAGAGCCATTTGAACCATTTTTTTTAACATCTGTTAGTACCCATGAGACTGCTTTCATTTGGTGCTACTCCTCTGTACTACTGTTATCCTGATTGGCATCCGGCAGTATGTAGCTGACAGCTAACCCAGACACATGGGCACTTTTGATGTGATGTCTTGACATGGAGACACATATATGTTTTTTAATGTTATACTCTCTTTTTATTATGAGGTAACGTTTTCTTAAGCATATTTTGGAATTTGTATATTTACCACAACGAATTATGAAGGTAATTTTGTTTTATTTCAAATTCACAGTCCTTTCCGATGGTACGAAAGCAAACTTTGGTGTATTGCACACCGTGAGTTCATAATCTGTTCTCTGCAGGTACGTCAAAATGAACTTAGGTAAAATCTTTATTTTGCTGTTGCTTCTACTACAGTGTAAAAATATTTTTGTAATTTTATGTAACTTTGCAATTCTGAAGATGGCAGCTTAGTCCTCTCGAAACTATTAACCCTGTGAACACAAACGAGACCAAGGAAATGAAGAACGTCACACAAGAAGCTTGTCTTATATTGGCCGAGGTCCTCTAGAGGGCCGTACCTCTTTTACTCTGGTTTTGTTTACAGTGCCCACAGTCGAATCCCGAAGGCACCAGCAGAACAGGCGCACCGGAGCAACATTACAGGCTGCTTCTCAGGCAGCTTTCCACAGCAGCAGTTCATTGTATGTGTTGAAGTATGCATCCATGATAAACTCTTTCCGTCCATTCAGCAACCTATCTGGTTCCTCCCTGTTCCCTGCATAAATTTCCTGCTCCTCCAGTGCATCCAGATAATGACCCTCGTTGACTGTATGCAACATTTTTAGACTGTTGCAGCATGTAATGTTCTCCTTCAATACTTTACCATCAAACATCCCTACTCTTGCACCGTCAGAGGAGCTGACAATTTTATAGCAGAAGGACAAATAAGGATGTACGAAAAGTGTCCCTTTTACACTATAACGCTGTAAATGAATAAGTACGTGTTAACGTGTTAACCAATTTTAAGGTTCTCAGATCATGAACTCAAATTCAAGCAAAATTTATATCACCGTTAATTGTTGTTATGGCGGTACTTTTACCTCATGTTGCCTCTCAATGGTTTCAGGTGTTGATCACTTGATTGTTAAAAATCTTCTGAACCTGGCTGTGTGGGAGATGAGCAGATGCTATTAATGAAATTAAAAAATATATCCTTTGTGTCCACTGCTTGTGTGTGTACACAGCGCTGAACGATTCGATTGGGATTTCATGGAACACGTGAGCCCAAACTCGACCAGATGGATATTCAGCTTTCCGGTAATCGGAGTAAGATAATCAGATGTGGAGCATCTGCAGAGTGATTATCTGTGTAACGAATTCTATACAAGAATTCGATAACGGTTTCCATAAAAATGGCACAAGAGGTAAGGTAGTGATTTCACATGCGGGCGGAGAGCTACAGAAAGTGAAAGTTTATAACCCCTTTAGAGTTTTATAACCACGAAACGGTTAGTATTGTCTGAATATGGAACCGGTTCTCTAATCAGTCATATTGCAAAATAGCGTTCATTTTAATGTAGGCAGAGGGAATAATCTGTAGGCAGAAGTTAAGAAACACGTCCCATATAAGGTGACGATACAAAACCCGAGTGCTTTAAATATTCAAGGTGAATCTGATCTTCACCGGAAATTTCGTTAGTTGTCCAGAGATATTTTATAATTACTTTCTGTGGGGGTAACACTTCAAAACCTCAAATCATGACGACTTTTGAGGAAGGAGTTCATCATATCGCGTGTATTTTTCGTACTTTTATCAGTGACACTGGAACTACATTCATGTTTTTTGTGTCTATGGTCTTCATAAAAGCTGTAAGTGCTGAGTTATCCCCATTAACTTTGTCCTATTTTACGACAAGACACGTCTTTCCCTCAGATCAGAGCTATTTGTAATTTTTACCAAATAAATACGACTCACTTATAGCGTTTCAATTGAAAGTTTATATAACAGTCATTATTTCGTATATATAACTAATCCCATGATGGATGAAGTGCTTTTATTCTCCAGCTATCCACACGAAGTTTTTTTTACGAAATGTAGTGTGTATTCTGTGACGATCGATAGTTTTGAGCGGTATTCCAGCTTCACCACTATTTTTTAAAATTAAATCAGACATGATTCTTTTTGGTCCTATTTTCCATGTAATCAGCCAATGACAAATTCTAATAATTCCCGAATAAAAACAGTGTGGTTGCGAAATTAATGTCAATGATTCTTTTCACCCTTTTGGGGCACCATCAGCATAGTAGATGGATATGTAACTCATGCGTCAAAGCCATATAATGTACGCGACAGTGACTGGATACGTAATCTACCCGTCATAAATAGCAAAATGCAGGATGAACCTTGAACATTCCAGCTGATTCCGCCGTAGCAGTACCAAATAGGGCTACGCTTACAAAATACACGCTGTATGAACCGCAGGCAAGACAATGTTCCTTTAGCGTGCACACAAATAATACTCTCTGTATACACGACGAAGGGGTATTGCGTTGCGTGCGGCTCATACAGTGTTTATTTGGTATGTATGACCTTATTTTTTACTGTTATGGTGGACAGCAGCTGGTGTGTTCAAGGTACAACTTGCATTTTATGTGTTTTATGACGAATGGATTACGTATCGAGTTACTGTTGTGTCAATTTTTCATTTTATATAGGTTTGACGAATGGGTTATATGACCAAAACGGTGAAACATGTCAATGATATTAAACGATTTCATAACGATGACTGTTTTTATTCTGAAATAATTCGAGTCTGGTTGCTGCAGCACCCTGTCGAATTGGAATAGATTATTTTTTTAATTCCAGTAATTTATTTAAATAAACCGTATCAGAATTAACTGTCTCAGGGAAAACATTTATGCAATATGCGCATAACCCACTGATGAAGAAAGCTGTAAGTAAATATATCCTATGTTGCTCGAAAGTTAATTCATTTGAGAAGTGTCTAGTGTCTTTTATTGTGGGTAGTTCTGAAAGTATTGAGAGGGAAAACTGTTTTATTAACAAGAAGAAAATTAATAAAGCAGAGTAATTATTAACAATCAGAGATACTTCAGAACGACCCATGTTCTCTGATGTCTGGTTACAAATTGCGTTTCCTTCGATTTCTTATCGCAGTTTGTCATTGAATATGCATTGCACTGAAAGTATCTACACACCAGTGCCAATATCGACTTTGTGTGCAGTGTGTCTTATATGTGTACTATTCCCGACACTAATTCCCGTTTTACTTTTCGCCCTCAAGCTTGCTTTCAATAATTTTCAATTTTGTCTTGGGTTTGCTGTTCGGACAGTGTTAGTTGGTTAGTTTGTCGATATGTGTTGTGTACGGAAAACCCGTAGGACGGCTCTTGCTGAGGTTTCCCCATGGCCTCGGGAACCACATTATAGTACTTTTACATCTGAGCACTGCTGCGTTACTTTGTGTTTCTTGTGTTGTACGTTTAAATGTTACCGATCTGCAGTCTGTTCCACAGAAACAAAGGTAACTGGGACAAAAAATGGAAAAAGTCATAATTACATTATTAGTTGGTAACCAGCCGCCTAAGATCACGGGCCTGTTACAGTAAGATGGTTAGAAAATGTACCTAAACAACCCAAAGCTTTTCGATAAATTCGGGTGCACGCAGTTGTAGTGAAGCCATTATCTATATGAAAATAGGAGCTCTGACACAGCAGTTGGGAAAAGCTTCAGAAGACGTTGGGAGGCGAAAAACTGTAGTGGCATTTGCGGCAACTTGCCCGTTAATACATTACGAGCCGAGCCGGGTCTAGCACCGCAATACTTGCGACACTGCAAAGAGATGGGGCTGCAGGACTGGCGCTTCAAGCGACGTACTTGTTCTTACCATACATGATTAGAAGCGATACACTGGCACAACAAATGAGCACCTAACGTGTGTATATACCTGTCATTTCTAGCCAAAAGTAGTCCAGCTTAACAGCACCACTCACAAAGAGGGGCTACAGTGGGTGACGAGGCGATATGTTTTTGCAAGCAGCCACCGCGAGTTTGGCCCTCCACTAACTCGGTCGGGCATTAAGTCCACCCCATGGTGAGCCACCTTTCAGCTCCGGATACAGTAGACTTTTGCGCTGGTGGGTAGCCGCTCGACACCAGGTTGGTGCAGCCGCTCGCTCTGCTATGCTAAAGTGCTGCGATCCCTCGCTCTCACGGGCTAGTTCCACTGGCATGCCATAGAAGAACTAATGCAGGCTTACATGCTGCTTATACGCCTTTCTCCAGAGCCGATGCACGTACCGTCAACCCGGGACAATCAGCACTCTTCCAGCCACTTTCGTCATACTAGCCTCTGGCCTCAGTGGTCTTCCACGTGCTGCCCACACCACGTGCCAGAGGGGGCGTCGTTCACTTCCAGTGTTGTACCTTGAGTCTCAATAAAATGTTTGACTGTTAATGCTGTTTATGTGTGTTCCTGACGGCCAACTTTCTGTCAACAGCCCATCACTTCTACCCAACTCTGCCACCATGGAGGTAATCCACCCCAAGCTGCTAAATGACGTAAGTTACAGAGACAACCTATGCAGCCAGCAGTTCGTGGGCATCGGACACTCACCCGGTATAAGAACCGCAATCGTAACCATTTTGCACAAAGAAAGTACTAGATAAGTGCGAGCAGGACTCACACACAGAGAGTTCGGTAATAACTTATTTACGTACAAAAGTGGTTCGTCCTTTCTGGAAATAGAGTATCTAGACGATTTTTGCCTGTGATCTATATCGATACTGGTATGATTAACGTCGACGAGCTACTGAGAAAAAAAGAGTTAACGTATGGTCAGACAGTCGGTTAACAAACGACAAGAGAAATATTTATTTCGTGAGATATACGAGGGCTATTCGGAAAGTAAGGAACGATACGTCGCGAAATGGAAACCACAGTGAAAATCAAAACTGTTTTGTTTGCAACAGTTAGCTACAACTTCCAGCTACGTATCTCCATAGTCGCCGATCCGATTAGACGTTCGTCGTAGCGTTGTACCAACATTCCAATAGCCTCGTTAATTGAAAGCAGCCGCCAGCGCTTTCCGCCAATTCTCTACGCTGGCCTACAGCTCGTTGTCTCTGCCAAAATGTTGTCTTCATAGCCAGCGGTTCATGTAAGCAGAGATGAAACTCAGATGGAGACAATTACGGGCTGTGTTGTGGGGAATCAAATATTTCCAATTGAAAGTGATGCAGGAGCATCTTCATTGCCCCTGCAGATTGCGGCTGAGAATTGCCTTGAAGAAGAAACCGCACGACAGTTATGTAATGTTAGCTGCATAGATTCAGGCGAAATTCCTCACCAGGCCCTCGTACTAGGTGGGAGACTCTATTGTTCTAGGTATCTTTATGTGCTCGCTGTGTGCTCATAACTAAAAAGAACGACGTAACGCGATCGACGGGCATAATAGAGGCACTGCCAAACAAATCCGTGTAAAACTTCATCGTATTTTCACTGTGGTTTCCATGTCGCGACCGATCGTTCCTTACTTTCCGAATAAACCTCGCAATTACAGATTAAGAGTTTTCAGATGTTTTCCTTTGCATGTACAGGGAAATCATGCTTCTTGACAAATTTCATGATTCTAGGCCACTGCAACAAACCTATAGGTTTTGATGAATGAATTTCCAAGTATCAAAATATCTGACATAAATGGCCGTCTATTTTGACTGCAGCGACTTAGGATCTTAAATTTTTAACATCGCAAAAGTACTATAGACCTACTTTTTTGACTTAAATTTGACTTTCATATGTCAATCTGTTTCTGAAGAAATGGGGTCGTAATAGACGGTCACATAGAAAGTCGGTTAACAACATTTTTTTCGTGCGATGTAATTACATATTAACAATTTTCGAATTTTCTCCTTTGCTTTTCTTATCACTCCATGCTTCTTGCCAAATTCCATGCTTTTAGGTCAACGGGTATTACCATAAATGTTTTGATGAGTCATTTTTGCATCAAAACACCTATCATAAATGGCCGTATCTTTCCACTGCTTAAAATTTTGTAAACCGGTAAGGGAAAGTAGACCTTATTAAGTGACGAATTTCAACCAGACACGTCTATCCGTTTCTGAGGAAAGTGGTTCTTAACACAGACAGAGAGCATCCTATAAGGGATAGTTTTTACTGATCCAGGCACGGAACTCCAAAAATCACCAAAAGTTGGATGAACCTCGAAATCAAGGTCAGCGGGAGAATCACAAAATCGTGACGAACGTCCGGGACTTAGGCACATCTAATACTAGGCGAATCAAACTGATACTTGGAGAATCATGTGAATACATGATGGCTATGCCGTGAGTCTAACGTCGATGGAACTTCTCAGATAGAGTACACAACACGGTATGCAAATCGGGCACGCACTTCGTGCTTACCGTCACTTGCTGGACTCTGAAGAAGACCGAATCACTGGACCTGTCAGTACTATACTACCAGATCACGTATACTGTTGGCTACAGTGTAACAACTGCAAAACATAGGGACGTTCGACTGGCTCTGACGAGTAAGTGGCAACAACTAATGTTTGGGCTGAGGTTAGAGGCAGGGCGCGAATAAGGAGTCAGGAACAATTAGTGGTAGCTGGGTTGAGATTATGAGTGGCTTTTGGTCTTTTATCGCTGACACAATACCAATACATTGGCTAGATCGTTCCTTATACAATCAGGTATTAGACTAAACTGCTCAGCGTTACTATTATTGTCGTTTTGCCTGTCTAGACAGTAGCAGTTATTATTACAAAGCCTGTTCCTTTAGACAGGCTTGACTGTACCAATATTGTAATAATAAACACAAAGTGGTGCACTTCACATGACCACAACATCACTAAGTCACGACTGGAATCAGTCGGCTCATATAACGACGTGAGTGTAGGCATTAGTGCGGATATGAAATGGAATGTTCATGTAGGTTGGGTTGTATGTAAAACAGGTGGATGACTTAACTCACTGATAGAATGATGAAAATATGCAATCCATATACAACATCTAAATCTACATGGATACTCTGCAAATCACATTTAAGTGCAATTCTCTATTATTCCAATCTCGTGAGCGCGCGGAAAGAATGAACACCTATATCTTTCCGTACGAGCTTTTATTTCCCTTATTTTATCGTGGTGATCGTTCAGCCCTCATTACGTCGGTGTCAAAAAAATATTTTCGCATTCGGAGGAGAAATTTTGTGATTGGACTTTCGTGAGAAGATTCCATCGCAACGAAAAAAGCGTTGCTTTTAATGATTTCCAGCCCAAATCCTGTATCATTTCTGTGACACTCTCTCCCATATTTCACGATAATACAAAACGTGCTGCTTTTCTTTGAACTTTTTCGATGTACTCCGTCAGTCCTACCTGGTAAGGATCCAACACCGTGCAGCAGTATTCTAAAAGAGGACAGACAAGCGTAATGTAGGCAGTCTCCTCAGTAGGTCTGTTACATTTTCAAAGTGTCCTGCCAATAAAACGCAGTCTTTGGTTAGCCTTCCCCACAACATTTTCTATATGATCCTTCCAATTTAAGTTGTTCGTAATTGTAATACCTAGGTATTTAGTTGAATTTACGGACTTCAGATTTGACTGATTTATTGTGTAACCGAAGTTTAACGAGTTCCTTTTAGCACTCATGTGGATGACCTCACACTTTTCGTTATTGAGGGTCAACTTCCACTTTTCGCATCATTCAGATATTTTCTCTAAATCGTTTTGCAATTCGTTTTGAGCTTCTAATGACATTATTAGTCGATAAACGATAGCGTCATCTGCAAAACAACCGAAGACGGCTGCCCAGACTGTCTCCCAAATCGTTTATATAGATAAGGAGCAGCAAAGGGCCTATAACACTACCTTGGGGAATGCCAGAAATCACTTCTGTTTTACTCGATGACTTTCCGTCAATTACTACGAACTGTGACCTCTCTGACATGAAATCGGAAATCCAGTCACGTAACTGAGATGATATTCCATAAGCACACAATTATACTACGAGCCGCTTGCGTGGTACAGTGTCAAAAGCCTTCCGGAAATCCAAAAATACGGAATCGATCTGAAATCCCTCGTCAATAGCACTTAGCACTTGATGTGAATAAAGAGTTAGTTGTGTTTGACAGGAACGGGGTTTTCTAAACCCATGTTGACTGTGTGTCAGTAGACCGTATCCTTCGAGGTAATTCATAATATTCGAACGCAATACATGTTCTAAAATCCTGCAGCGTATCTACGTTAAAGATATGGGCCTGTAATTTAGTAGATGAGTCCTACTACCTTTCTTGAATATTGGTGTGACCTGTGCAACTTTCCAGTCTTTGGGTACGGATCTTTCTTCGAGCGAACGGTTGTATATGATTGTTAAGTATGGAGCTAATGCATTAGCATACTCCGAAAGGAACCTAATTGGTATACAGTCTGGACCAGAAGACTTGCTTTTATTAAGTGATTTGAGTTGCTTACTACTCCGCGGATATTTACTTCTACGTTACTCATGTTAGCAGCTGTTCTCGATTCGAATTCTGGAATATTTACTTCGTCTTCTTTTGTGAAGGCATTTCGGAAGGCTCTGTTTAGTAAATCTGCTTTGGCAGCACTGTCTTCGATAGTATCTCCATTGTTATCGCGCAGAGAATGCACTGATTGTTTCTTGGCGCTAACATACTTCACATACGACCAGAATCTCTTAGGATTTTCTGCCAGGTTTCGAGACAAAGTTTCGTTGTGGAAACTGTTATAGGCGTCTCGCATTGAACACCGCGCTAAGTTTCGAGCTTTGTAAAGGATCGCCAATCTTTGAGGTTTTGCGCCTGTTTGAATTTGGTATGTTTGTTTCGTTGTTTCTACAACAGTGTTCTAACCCGTTTTGTGTACCAAGGAGGATCAGCTCCGTCGTTTGTTAGTTTATTTGATATAAACCTCTCAATTGCTGTCGATACCATTTCTTTGAATTTAAGCCACATCTGGTCTACACTTATATTATTTATTTGGAATGAGTGGAGATTGTCTCTCACAAGGGAACCTCCCCATCGCACCCCATTCAGATTTAGTTATAAGTTGGTATAGTGGATAGGCCTTGAGAAACCGAACACAGATCAATCCAGAAAACAGGAAGAAGTTGTGTGGAACTATGAAAAAAATAAGCAAAATATACAAACTGAGTAGTCCATGCGCAAGATAGGCAACATCAAGGAAAATATGAGCTCAGGAGCGCCGTGGTCCCGTGGTTAGCGTGGGCAGCTGCGGAAGGAGAGGTCCTTGGTTCAAGGCTTCCCTCGGGTGACGAGTTAAAGTTTTTATTTTCAGACAATTATTATCTGTCCGTCCGTCCGATGCGACTGTGAAACTGTTGCATTTATTTGTTGCAGTTTATGTGACAAAGTCTTATGTTTTCATCACTTTTTTGGGAGTGATTATCACATCCACAAGAAAACCTAAATCGGGCAAGGTAGAAGAATCTTTTTACTCATTCGCCAAGTGTACAAGTTAGATGGGTCGACAACATATTCCTGTCATGTGACGCACATGCCATCACCAGTTTCGTATAGAATATATCAGACGTGTTTTCCTGTGGAGGAATCAGTTGACCTATGACCTTGCGATCAAACGTTTTCGGTTCCCATTGGAAGGCACGTCCTTTCGTCTACTAATCGCACGGTTTTGCGGTGCGGTCGCAAAACACAGACACTAAACTTATTACAGTGAACAGAGACGTCAATGAACGAACGGACAGATCATAGCTTTGCGAAAATAAAGTAAACTTTTCACTCGAGGGAAGACTTGAACCAAGGACCTCTCGCTCCGCTGCTGCTTACGCTAACCGCGGGACCACGGTCTCCTGAGCTCACATCCACTGTGCCAACTTATAACTAAATCTTAGTGGGGTGCGATGGGGCGGTTCCCTTGTCAGGAAGGAGTCAAGTGAATTTTTATCTGCTCTTTTGAATAGGCATATTTTTCGTTTATTTTTCGAGGAAGCACTAATACGACCCATTCTAGAATATCCTCAAGAGTGTGGTCCTCCAAAAAATGTAGGTGTAACAGTGAATATTGAAAGGATACAACCGAGCGGTCTGAGGAGCTGCAGTCATGGACTGTGCGGCTGCCCGGCGGAAGTTCGAGTCCTCCCTCGGGCATGGGTGTGTGTGTGTTTGTCCTTAGGATAATTTAGGTTAAGTAGTGTGTAAGCTTAGGGACTGATGACCTTATCCGTTAAGTCCCATAAGAGTTCACACACATTTGAATATTTCTGAAAGGATACAAAGAAGGCAGCATGAATGGGAGAGCGTCGCAGAAATGTTGAGAAACCTGATGTGGCAGCCGCTTGAAGATGGACGCCCACTACAACGCGAATGTCTACTAGCAAAGTTTCAAGAATAAGTATTAATTGATGGAATCTGGAAGTATACACTGTGTGTCCCATTCTCATGATGACTGCTTGTGTGAAATTCCAAACTGCATTGCCACCTCGTGTCGAGTAGTGGCATTACGGGCCTTGATACGCCAGCAGCAGCCTTGTAGAAGATCAAAGCGCCAGCGTCACTGCAGCAGGGGTCCTGGCTGCGATTGTAACGGTACATGTCTGACACTAGTCGGGGAGTTGCAGTGGAGCATCGAGGCAACTCTAAGTTCTGTGCCAAGCTTTATGCTTGTGGGCAGGAATTCGTGGAATTCAATCCGAATACCGAGAAGCAGGTTCCTGGTGGCTCCTCCATTTTAATGCCGCAGCCACCAAAGAGAAGGTTGTCCGCAGGGTTCCCCGGCAAACTGATCACAATCCTTTATCGGCCACCGTATTCGCAGGATCTGTCCCCAGCTGACTTCAGGTTGTTCCCAAAATTGAAGCTGGCAATGAAGGAACACCATTACGACAGAGTTAATTACATCCAAGAAAACTGTACTGCAGTACTAAATATACTCCCTAAACCTGACCAGTCGCAGTTTCGAAGCACATTTAAAGCAATTTCAGCTCTGTACTGCTTGGGGGAAGGGAATTTTCATTGAATAAAGCAATTTTGTGGACACAATCCATGACTTATTTTTCATAGTCAGTGTCCTAACGGAACTGTGACACACTGTTTATAGTCCCGCAGGCTTTGTTAAGAAGAGATTGTTTACACTGCTCATAGAGGTTTTTAGGCAGTCATGCTTTCCGTGCTCTATGTACGAATAAAACTGAAAATATATCTAAAACGTGGTGTTAAGTACCCTCTTTAACCCCTTGACGTAGCATGTAGTTTCAGAAAATACGTGCCCCATCGACTGGAGATGACGCGTGCGAAACAGGCCTGCTTCATACACGAGACAATCCCAAGACAAGCCTCCATTCAGATACGTGTTATGTAGCTATACATTTTTTGTTCCACTTGGTGATAATTCTATAGCAGATGTTGACACCAAATTAGTTCTTGTTCCTTATTTATATACATTTTGCAGTACAATTTTTCAGACTACACCTCAAAATATAAATAAAAATACTTTAACAGGAATTACAATTTTCGTAGCAGTCTTCAGGTGTAGCTTTAGCAGAATAAATGTAATAACACGACGCCTAAATGTAGTTATTGTCAACAAAAACGTAATCAGAGGAAGAAATTCACCCTTGTATTTGTAATAGGAAAACACATACAGCTCTAAAAATGGCACGGTAGTGCATTGTGGTGGATGTAGGTCCACTTCACCCTCCGTGCATTGCCACGTCGCTTCAAAATGGGTCCAATATGGTGCTTTGATTCGAAGAAGTGTTTCAGTTAATGATGCTTTTCCACGCGTTTTTATAGTCTGGCACTTGCACGTTTTACCATTATCTATACTATATTTATCCCGCAATCAAGATATGCTTTCTTTCTCTGACTGCGTATTTTTAACAACGTACGTACTCAATGAAGCAGTATCCGACCCACACAAAAAGTTTGGTGTCACTTTTGTTCCCACGAGTGTGAATCGCGATTTTACGCTTGGTCCCCGTTTGTTTCTGCAAGTCGGAGTCGTCCAGATACGGTAAGGGGTTAATGCACTTCACAATGTTTGCAGTATGCGGATGTACTAGATTTAGAGGCAGTGGAAGAACAAAGGGGTGGTTCGAGGCAGAGGGCTAACTCCATTCCAACAAGGAAGGGCTAGAGACGGTAGTGGCATTTTAAAATCCATCCTTCTGACATTTCCCTTAAAATATTTACTGGAAAAATGTATAGCTATTACGTCCACAATCAAATCCAATGCCTGTAACACTTCCATCATCTGTCCATGAAAGTAATACTCTGGAATAATCAACAAATTTAAAGAAGGGAGAGGAGACGGTAACAGGGGCGGGAGTCGCAAGTAACGGACCGTGTATGCTAGCTACCAAATTACGGAGCGGTACAACGTGTTGTGTGTGACCTCCCAATGAAACATTCACGGCGTACAGCTCAGGTCGTCTGAAGGCAGCCTCGCCGAGTCGTGGGCGCGCCGTGGTACACACAGCTGCAAACGCCTGTTGTCTACACAATACCGCACCTCTGCGCTAGCGCTCTGCGACGAATATTCGATGCTTCATAAAGCATCGTGCAAGGGCGAATTTGCTGCTGTGAGTTACTGCTGCATATTTATTTAGTTAAGTATGATTAAAAGTAGAAAGGGAAACCTTGTTATAGCCCGGGTTCCCGGGTTCGATTCCCAGCGGGGTCAGGGATTTTCTCTGCCTCGTGATGGTTGGGTGTTGTGTGATGTCCTTAGGTTAGTTAGGTTTAAGTAGTTCTAAGTTCTAGGGGACTGATGACCTCAGAAGTTAAGTCCCATAGTGCTCAGAGCCATTTGAACCAACCTTGTTGATACATGACACTGAAAACTGGGGACATCTGCAGTGAACTATTAATTTACTTGCAAAAATTTCGAAGCGAACTACGGTTTCATCTTCATGCACTTCCACACTGTTATCTTTTACAGATGTTGTGTAATTCTTTGGGGAAGAAAACTTATTATCAACAGCCTATACTATTTAAGCATGTCTTAGAATAAAGTCAAGCCATTGCTGAAGAGGAAATGTCCGGGATGTCAGAGGAAAGACGAACTTCTCGTTCAAGACAACGCTCCACCCCATACGGCTGAACTGACGATAGAAAATACTGGCAAAAATAACGTCACACGTGGAGTTGAATCTTAAAATCCTGGGCCAATTAAAGTATTTAAAAAGTCTAGGGTGCGATAGACATGAAGCAGAACAAAAACTAAATCTGTTTGCTTCCATATGCGAAACTACTATGTCAGATCCCTTAATCGGGCAGGTAGGTTAGAAAATTTAAAAAGGGAAATGGATAGGTTAAAGTTAGATATAGTGGGAATTAGGGAAGTTCGATGGCAGGTGGAGCAAGACTTTTGGTCAGGTGAATACAGGGTTATAAATACAAAATGAAATAGGGGTAACGTAGGAGTATGTTTAATAATGAATTAAAAAAATAGGAGTGTGGGTAAGCTACTACAAACAGCATAGTGAACGCATTATTGTGGCCAAGATAGACACGAAGCCCACGCCTACTACATTAGTACAAGTTTATATGCCAACTAGCTCTGCAGATGATGAATAAATTGATGAAATGCATGATGACATAAAAGAAATTATTCACGTAGGGAAGGGAGACGAAAATTTAATAGTCATGGGTGACTGGAATTCGACAGTAGGAAAAGGAACAGAAGGAAACGTAGTAGGTGAATAGGGATTGGGGCTAAGAAATGCAAGAGGAAGCCACCTGGCAGAATTTTGCGCAGACCATAACTTAATCATAGCAACACTTGGTTCAAGAATCATAAAAGAAGGTTATATACATGGAAGAACCCTGGAGATACAAAAAGGTTTCAGATAGATTATATAATGGTAAGACAGAGATTTAGGAACCAGGTTTCAAATTGTAAGACACTTCCAGGGGCAGATGTGGACTCTGACCACAATCTATTGGTTACGAACTGTAGATGAAAACTGACGAAACTGCAAAAAGGTGGGAATTTAAGGAGATGGGAGCTGGATAAACTGAAAGAACCAGAGGTTGTACAGAGTTTAAGGGAGAGCATAAGGGAACAAATGACAGGAATGGAGGAAAGAAATACAGTAAAAGAAGAATGGGTAGCTTTGAGGAATGAAATAGTGAAGGCAGCAGAGGATCAAGTAGTTAAAAAGACGAGGGCTAGTAGAAATCCTTGGGTAGCAGAAGAGATACTGAATTTAACTGAAGAAAGGAGAAAAAACAAAAATGCAGTAAATAAAGCAGGCAAAAAGGAATACAAACGTCTCAAAAATGAGATCGACAGGAAGTGTAGAATGGCTAAGCAGGGATGGCTAGAGGACAAATATAAGGATGTAGAGGCATATCTCACTAGGGGTAAGAAAGATACTGCTTACAGGAATATTAAAAAGACTTTTCGAAAAAAGAAAATCACTTGTATGAATATCAAGAGCTCAGGTGGAAACCCAGTTCTAAGCAAAGAAGGGAAAGTAGAAAGGTGGAAGGAGCATATAGAGGGTCTATACAAGGGCGATGTTCTTGAGGACAGTGTTATGGAAATGGAAGAGAATGTAGATGAAGATGAAATGGGAGATTTGATACTGCGTGAAGAGTTTGACAGAGCACTGAAAAACCAGAGCCGAAACAAGGCCCCTGGAGTAGACAACATTCCATTAGAACTACTGACAGTCTTGGGAGAGCCAGTCCTGACAAAACTCTACCATCTGGTGAGCAAGATGTAGGAGACAGGCGAAATACCATCAGACTTCAAGAAGAATATAATAATTCCAATCCCAAAGAAAGAACGTGTTGACAGGTGTGAAAATTACAAAACTGTCAGTTTAATAAGTCACGGCTGCAAAATACTAACGCGAATTCTTTACAGAGGAATGGAAAAACTGGTAGAAGCCGACCTCGGAGATGATCAGTTTGTATTTCGTGGAAATATTGGAACACGTGAGGCAATACTGACCCTACGACTTATCTTAGAAGAAAGATTAAGGAAAGGAAAACCTACGTTTCTAGCATTTGTAGACTTAGAGAAAGCTTTTGACAGTGTTGACTGGAATACTCTCTGTCAATTTCTGAAGGTGGCAGGGGTAAAATACAGGTAGCGAAAGGCTATTTACAATTTGTACAGAAACCAGATAGCAGTTATAAGAGTCGAGGGATATAAAAGAGAAGCAGTGGTTGGGAAGGGAGTGAGACAGGGTTGTAGCCTCTCCCCGATGCTATTCTATCTGTATATTGAGCAAGCAGTAAAGGAAACAAAAGGAAAGTTCGGAGTAGGTATTAAAATCTATGGAGAAGAAATAAAAACTATGACGTTCGCCGATGACATTGTAATTCTGTCAGATACAGCAAAGGACTTGGAAGAGCAGTTGAACGGAATGGACAGTGTCTTCAAAGGAGGGTATAAGATGAACATCAACAAAAGCAAAACAAGGATAATGGAATGTAGTCGAATTATGTCGTGTGATGCTGAGGGAATTATATTAGGAAATGAGACACTTAAAGTAGTAAAGGAGTTTTGCTATTTGGGGAGAAAAATAACTGATGATGGTCGAAGTAGAGAGGATATAAAATGTAGACTGGCAATGGCAAGGAAAGCGTTTCTGAAGAAGAGAAATTAGTCAACATCGAGTATAGATTTAAGTGTCAGGAAGTCATTTCTGAAAGTATTTGTAGGGAGTGTAGCCATGTATGGAAGTGAAACATGGACGATAACTAGTTTAGACAAGAAGAGAATAGAAGCTTTCGAAATGTGGTGCTACAGAAGAATGCTGAAGATTAGATGGGTAGATCACATAACTAATGAAGAGGTATTGAATAGAATTGGGGAGAAGAGGAGTTTGTGGCACAACTTGACCAGAAGAAGGGTTCTGTTGGTAGGACATGTTCTGAGGCATCAAGGGATCACCAGTTTAGTACTGGAGGGCAGCCTGGAGGGTAAAAATCGTAGAGGGAGACCAAGAGATGGATACACTAAGCAGATTCAGAAAGATGTAGGCTGCAGTAGGTACTGGGAGATGAAGAAGCTTGCACACGATAGAGCAGCATGGAGAGCTGCATCAAACCAGTCTCAGGACTGAAGACCACAACAATAACAACAACAACTATTATAAATTGGCAGAGTAAAACAAGGAAAGAAATCTAGCTGATGTTTCGCAAAACCATAGCAATAAAAAGCCTTTCTTACGTAATTGAAGCATGGCTCAAACTAAGTAAGTACTATAGAAACTGAAGAAATGTTTCTTGGAAGAGAGGAAGTATGTACAAGAGAAGATTGTAAGAGAAGTAAGGATGTAAGGAAAGGTTTAGGAATATGTAACCTAAATGAAAAAGTAAAAGGAAATAGAAACGTTACACTGTATCAGTGGAGAAAGATTCCCACCAAGGGCTCTGTGTCGAAAACGGACAACAAGGAAACAATGTAGGATGATATGGCATATTGTAACAGGAAATTCGTCTAGTACTTCAAGTGTATGGGGAGATCAAAATGTTTCTGGAAAGGAATTACAGATGTTGGCTGTGAGTGGGGATTGATTCAAATCAATGTAGTCAGTTGAAAATTTGTGCCAGAGTGGGACTCGAACCCGAGCCTCCTACTTGCTATACATATGTGTTGACCACCTTATTTTTCACATGTCACCTTGGTTCGCCACCACGGAGTACAAAATGATGCAACGCATTACAGAACTTTCAGTAGCGCGAAAGATACATACAAACATCAAAGAAAGTTTTGCATCACCTCGCCGGCCGCGGTGGTCTCGCGGTTCTAGGCGCGCAGTCCGGAACCGTGCGACCGCTACGGTCGCAGGTTCGAATCCTGCCTCGAGCATGGGTGTGTGTGATGTCCTTAGGTTAGTTAGGTTTAAGTAGTTCTAAGTTGTAGGGGACTTATGACCACAGCAGTTGAGTCCCATAGTGCTCAGAGCCATTTGAACCATGTTTTTGCATCACCTCGATTCCGAGAGTGCAAGAACCTGTACAGAAAATTGGAATAGAGATGAACATAAACATAATTTCCGCCCTTTTTATTGCTCATGAGAACCACACATTGCATGTTGTACCACCATACAGGTAATGGTCCTGATTGCTGTACACACCGGAACCTCTAATACCCATCAGCACGTCCTCTCGCATTGATGCACGTCTGTATTCGTCGTGGCATACTATCCACGAGTTCATCAAGGCATTATTGGTCCAGTTTGTCCCACTCCTCAACGGCGGTTCGGCCTAGATCCCTCAGAGTGGTAGGTGGGTCACGTCGTCCATAAAGATGCCTTTAAATCTGTCCCAAGTGTGTTCGATAGGATTCATGTCTGGAGAACATGCTGGCCACTCTAGTCGAGCGATGTCGTTATCCTGAAGAATGTAATTCACAAGATGTGCGCAATGGGGGCTCGAATTATCGCCCATGAAGACGAATGCCTCGCCAATATGCTACCGATATGGTTGCACTATGGGTCGGAGGATGGCATTCACATATCATACAGCAGTTATGACGTCTTCCGTGACCACCAGCGGCGTACGTCGGTCCCACCTAATGCCACCCCAAAACAGCAGGGAACCTCCAACTCACTACACTCGCTGGACAGTGTATCTAAGGCGTTCAGCCTGACGGTATTGCCTCCAAACACGTCTCCGGCGATTGCCTGGTTGAAGGCATATGCGAAACTCATCGGTGAAGAGAACGTGATGCAAATCTTGAGCGGTCTATTCGGCATGTTGTTGGGGCATCTGTACCGCCCTACATGGTGTCGTGGTTGCAAAGATGAACCTCGCCCTGGACGTCGGGAGTGAAGTTGCGCATCATGCTGCCTATTGCGCACAGTTTGAGTCGTAGCACGACGTCCTGTGGTTGCACGAAAAGCATTATCCGTAGGTATCGGTCATCCACTCTGCAACAGTAGCCCTTGGGCGGCCTGAGTGAGGGATGTCGTCGACATTTCTTGTCTCTATGTATCTCCTCCACGTCCGAAAACACCGCTTTGGTTCACTCCGAGACGCGTGGAGACATCCCTTGTTGAGAGGCCTTCCTGGCACAAAGTAACAATGCGGACGCGATCGAACCGAGGTATTGACCGTCTAGGCGTGGTTAAACAACAGACAACACGAGCAGCGTACCTCCTTCCTGGTGGAATGACTGGAACCGATTGGCTGTCGAACCCCCTCTGTCTAATAGGCGCTGCTCATGCATGGATGTTTACACCTTTGGGCGGGTTTAGTGACTTCTCTGAACAGCCAAAGTGACCATATCTGTGATACGGTATCCACAGTCACGAGGGTGATGGAAAACTTGTTTTGATCTGTGTATAAACTGTATCGTGGCCAGAACATAGCTGATCACAGAATTAATATCAACCATTCATATGTTACTCATTTTGTCTGTATGGGTAATCATAAACGTCTCATGGCACACCAAGGCTTCGGGCTGCTCCTTGCAATAATGACCGTCGCTCAGGTGAAGATTCAGTCCGGTGAAGGAGAAACCACATGGCGCGCGAAGAACAACCGTCAGATTGTGTGTCAATTGTCTTTTCGAGCTACAGCTTTAAAAATGTTTCCTCCGGGCTGGATTCGAACAGGCGACCTGTCTCTGCTTACAAAACATCTACACTCAAGCTAAGTTCTTCGAGTCTTTAGTTCGAGTTTTAATTCCTTTCTGAGTGCTTTGTCATTTTCTTCCACAATTACTTGCAGTGTCACCTGACCAGCGTATGAGGGATGACTGTCCAGGGTTCTGCTGAGGCCTTCCCGGCTACCGTAGCGGGCTCGGACCCCACTAATGTCCCACCGTACTTAGCCCTCGGCAGCTATCCCCTGCTTGTTGCCATCATCCCTACATGTTACACTCAACAATAAATTGAGCAGCTACATGTTTCTTATCCTACCCCAGACTTTCGGAAATGGATGTTTGGCGTATTTCCAAATTGTACTTTGTGATCTTTTAATGAGAGTGTGCGAAAATATTTTTCGATACAAGTTCGGAACTCCAGTCATCTCCTTACTTGCTAATAATGTAATGCCCGAAAAGCCACACTACCGCGTTGTTTCTCATATAGGGATAAGCTACATGATCTGGAACCAACAAGTCTTAGATTTCTAAATATTTATCATCCGTTCCTTTAGCTAAGCTGTTTTTCTTTTGATGTACTCCACATAACTAAATAGCGACCACATGTAAATATGTGTGAAAGCATGTCAACAAGAAGGCATTTTTGACTAGATTTGTGTCGGATAAACCAATAGCGTAAAGTCTCTCGTTTTACGACGCTGTACCAGGATTCCTTCACTTTACTTGATAAAACATTTGTGGCGAGATTTTTCCAGATTATCTTCCAGTTCTTATCTGGATATATCTGTCCAATTTTGTTCCGTTTCACCGCAGACGTGCTGAGCAATGAGCCATCTGGACAGAATTGCCACCGCAGCTAGGACACCTCCCGTCAGACCCAAATTCTTAACTTATCGACACACTACTTAGTGCCCCTTGCCCATTATCCTCATTCCACCTCTAATGAATTCGTTGTTGACGGGACGCTAAACTCCAGTCTCCTCCTCCTCCTCCTCCTCCTCCTCCTCCTCCTCCTCCTCTTCATTACTCGAGACATTTCGCCGATTGTCAGAAGAGTTCGAGGCTCGTGTCGATCAGCATTGAAAATAGCATTGGCTGTCAACGCCTTAAATGTGTACACACGTCTAGTAAACAGGAGAACCCTGCTCGAATCCTAGTCTGGCAAGATTTTTCAGCTTTCCGTGTTTATTTAAATCAATGCCTGTTCGATGCCATATGCAAGGGACTAGTGTGGCATTCGTGTCTTCCCGAGGTGAGTCCTGTTAATGCGGAAATGTGAACTATGGTGAAGTTATTACCAAAGACGTCAAAACGGGGCCAATGTACCGTTATTCTTTCCTTGGCTGGGAAGGCAGATGCTGGTAGACCTCCATCAGAGAGTGAATAATGTATGTGGGGCCGCACGTCTTTCGAAAACCACCAGTATGGAATGGTGTGCTAAGTTCTATGCTGGTCGCAGTTCCAGACAAGAAGTAGGTCGATCCATGATTACGAAGAAGTTACGGCAACTCAACTGGCAGACAAAAAAAATGGCTCTGAGCACTATGGGACTTAACTTCTGAGGTCATCAGTCCCCTAGAACTTAGAACCACTTAAACATAACTAACCTAAGGACATCACACACACATCCATGCCCGAGGCAGGATTCGAACCTGCGACCGTAGCTGTCGCGCGGTTCCAGACTGTAGCGCCTAGAACCGCTCGGCTACTCCGGCCGGCCAACTGGCAGACAATTGAGCACCTGCTCTACAGCTTTGATCTCTCTACATGCTATTTTCACCGCTTCAGTTGCTTAAGAAAGGCGCTGGGTCGACGATTCATGTCGACACGGATGTGCAGCATGCAGTTACGAACCTGTTCACACACCAGAACACGGTGTTTTACCAAATGGGTGTCTTGATCCTGGTGCGTCGATGGGATGGTTTGCCTCAATGTTCACGGCGATACTGGTTCTGGACTGTATGACCTTCGAATGGAGACTTTTCAGTGCTACTTCTATAAGGAGAATAGGAAGAGGAAGAAGAAGAAGAAGAAGAAGAGGAGAAGAACCATTGGCAAAGTGTGTTTTGAATTCCTACCTCATGCTCCTTAAAGATCTGACTTTCCCCTTGCCTCCTCTGATTTTTATCTCTTTGGCCTGATTACAGAAAATTTGAAGCCATCGAGTTCATCGACAACGAAGACGCAAAGAAAAAAATTACAAAACTGGCATCGAGTTCAATGTAAACACTTCTGTGCCGAGAGGATAAGAAGACACGTAAAAATGCGGGGCAAGTTGGTGGGGATTACCTGGATTAATGAACAAAAAATAGCAGTAATTATATAAAACATTTTTCTGTATAACTATTTGTTTAATTATTGTATGACCCTTGCAAGTGCTGAAGTAATATTATCTCGGTGCTGTCTAGAAGACCCCAAGGCATCAGCTGGAAGGTCGTGCAGAGGGCGGCTGGCAGCTGGTGGTGAGCGGTACGGAAATGAACGACAGCTGGCGCGTGCAGCGCCTCTGTATGCAGCTGGTGCAGCAGAGAGCACGCAGAGGTCGCGTGGTCGCCGCCGCAGTGTTCAGGCATCGCTGTTTGCTGAGCAAACACGGCCTGGCCAACGCCCAGTTTGGCTGGCAGCCCGCGCAGCCTGCGAGTCGCTGGCACGGCGAGCGGCTGTGCACGCGGGTCGCCGCAGCACGGCAAATACACAAACACGGCGCGGCTGACTTTGCATTCCATTCATGACAGGGGGAGCCGCTCTCTCAAGTCTACCAACACCCACAGTACATGTATCACTGTCGCAACTGGGCCCAGACCTTTAACGAAAGAGACAATGAGTAGTTAATCATCGAAATACTTGTCCTCTTTTACTATAGCGGCTGTTAGGAAAATAGGCACCTCAACAGGGACATGGCTAGGTGTCCTGCTGCCCTAGGCGAGAAGTGAAAAATGTCGCCCTGTCATTTTACTGCCATCGGTCTCCTCGATATCTCTCCCTCCCCCCCCCCCCCCCACCCCTCCACGACGACAACGACGACGACGAGGACGACGACGACGAGGACGACGACGACGACCACCACCACCACCACCACCACCACCTCCACCACCACCACCACCAACATCCAACGACAAAATAATGAAAAACTCTTGTTATACATTGACAAGCCAAAGGAACTGGCATAAGCGTACGCATTCAAATACATAGATATGTAAACAGGCAAAATACCTCGCTGTGGTCCACAACGCCTATGTAACACGACAAGGGTCTGGTACAATTGTTATACCGTTTACTGCTGCTACTATGGCACGTTATCAAGATTTAACGTCGTCGGCTCAGGAGCGATGGGACACAGCGTCTCCGAGGTAGCTAAGAAAGTGGAAATATTCCTGTACGACCAATCCACGAAAGTACCCTGAATATCAGGAATCCGATGTAACTTCAAATCTCCGACGTCGCTGCGGCCGAAAAAAGATCCTGCAAGAACGGGACTAAAGACGACTGAAGAGAATCGTTCAACGTGACAGAAGTGCAACCGATCAGCAAATTGCTGCAGAATTCAATGCTGGGCCGTCAAGTGTCGGCGTGCGAACAATTCAACGAAACATCATCGATATGGGCTTTCGGAGCTGAAGGTCCAGTGCTGTACCCTTGATGAATGCATGACACATAGCTTTACGTTTTACATGGGCCCCCGGCCGGACGAGTCTCGTTTCAAATTGTGTCGATCGGATCGACGTGTACGGTTATGAGACCTCCTCATGAACCCATGGACCCTGCATGTCCGCAGGGTACTGTTCAAGATGGTGGAGGCTCTGTAATGGTGCGGGTGTATGCATGTGGAGTGATATGGGACTCCTGATACGTCTAGGTACGACTGACAGATGACACGTACATAAGCATCCTATCTAATCACCTGTATCCATTCATGTCCATTGTGCGTTCCGAAGGACTTGAGTAAATTCCAGCAGAACAATGCGACACCTCACATACCCAGAATTGCTATAGAGTGGCTCCAGGAACACTCTTCTGAGTAAACACTTCCGCTGGCCACAAACTCTCCAGACATTAACATTATTGAGTACACCTGCGATGGCTTGAAATGTGCTGTTCACTAGAAATCTCCACCCCCTGGTACTCTTACGGATTTATGGACAGCCCTGCAGGATTCATTGTGTCAGTTCGCTTCAGCGCTACTTCAGACACTAGTGGAGTCCATGCCACGTCGTGTTGCGGGACTTCTGTGTGCTCACAGAGGCCCTACACGATATTAGGCAGGTGTACCAGTTTCTTTGGCTTACAGTTCACTTTTAATAAATAAAATAATGTTACTAGACGTCCTCATTTTCTGGAGACAGTACTAAATTTTCATACTTTGTCCTCTGTCCTTTAAAACTGATTTAGCCCAGTAAATGTCACCAGTTTCTTATTTTTAGTCCTCAATTTTTTTAAACTTCCAAAAATATTAGAAATAGGAAGAATTTGCTGAAGGTTTCAAACTCGTATAATTAAGTTGAATATACCAGTGCAATCAAATTTAGCATCAACTACTTATTTTATTTACTTGCAAGAAAATGGATTGATAAGGTTGTGCAGCTTTTTTCTGGTGTCAATGAATTTTTCCTTGAATTCAGATATTATGTTATTCTGATGGGAGACATGCTGAAGCACATTTAGTTTCTGTTTCACTTGAAATAATTTTAGAATGAGACATAAACCTCATATTTTTCAGCATCCATTTTCTTGCTGTTATAAATTTAAATAGCGCTTTTTTTGCGTTTCCTATTGAGAGTTCTAAAACCTTCATTAGCTGCGCCGTAGGCGCAATGGTCTAAGTGGCTGGGCTTCTGGTCATTAGTCTGGGAAGAGTCCGGCTTCCAATTTGTGAGGCGTGGAATTTGTGAATGTCTAAAGACACTGCTCTATTTCTTCCCTGGAGTCAGTGGTCCTAAGTTACGGACAGCCGGCTGGTTATGGCCCACTGAGTTGTTGAGGTGGTTATTAAATAGTAAGTAAAAATAAAAAATTAGAAAACCGTTTTTAAATTTTTTTTGTCAGTAACCTGCTTCTTCAAGCAAAGTTACTGGACTTGGAATATTCTTCTTCTGTTCAGTAAATTTTTGGCTTCACAATTTTTGTCTTGTTTTTATGTGCTGCTCCTTATGAGTAATATTTAAAATTTATCAGAAATAATACTCTGAGTGATGCTGCTTTATTCTTATTTTATACGTATTTCATTTACTTTAGAAAAACCTTCGTTGTTTTAATTTCTAATCTTGTCCATGCTTTTCTCCTCATTTAGTAAATTTTTTTCGCTGTTTGATCTGAAATTAGTTTCTTCCGGCCTTTACCACCCCTAAAATTTTGCCGTCCTAGGCCGCCACCTAGTCTTGCTATGGTAGAAACGGACCTACACTTCAATGTCATCTTACAGTCTTACACTATTGCAAGTTAATGATAACTTCAATCATCATTAAATTTTTTTAAAAAAAGATAAACATCTTTACCCCTAGTCTAGGATACGATGGAGTACATTCCAAAAGAAAATTTTTGCCAGCATACACAAATAACAAAAATTAATGTTACAAGAAATGTCGAATATTTTATTTTTATTTTAAAATGTGAAGAAAAAACAACCACTGAGGTATTTGGAGTGAATACAACATATGAACATTGTTATCGTTCTGGTCTTCAGTCCTGAGACTGCTTTCATGCAGCTCTCAATGCTATTCTATCCGGTGCAACCTTCTTCATCTTCCAGTACCTACTGCAAGCTACATCCTTCTGCTTAGTGTATTCATCTCTTGGTCTCCCTCTACGATTTTTACCCTCCACGCTGCCCTCCAATACTAAATTGGTGATCCCTTGATGCCTCAGAACATGTCCTACCAACCGATCCCTTCTTCTAGTCAAGTTGTGCCACAAACTTCTCCCCAATTCTATTCAATACCTCCTCATTAGTTATGTGATCTACCCATCTAATCTTCAGCATTCTTCTATAGCACCACATTTCGAAACTTTCTATTCTCTTCTTGTCCAAACTATTTATCGTCCATGTTTCACTTCCATACATGGCTACACTCCATACAAATACTTTCAGAAATGACTTCCTGACACTTAAATCTATATTCGATGTTAACAAATTTCTCTTCTTCAGAAACGCTTTCCTTGCAATTGCCAGTCTACATTTTATATCCCCTCTACTTCGACCCATTATCAGTTTAGCAAAACTCCTTTACTACTTTAAGTGTCATTTCGTATTCTAATTCCCTCAGCATCACCCGACTTAATTCGACTACATTCCATTATCCTCGTTTTGCTTTTGTTAATGTTCATCTTATATCCTCCCTTCAAGACACTAACCATTCCGTTCAGCTGCTCTTCCAAGTCATTTGCTGTCTATGACAGAATTACAATGTTATCGGTGAACCTCAAAGTTTTTATTTCTTCTCCATAGATTATCATACCTACTCCGAATTTTTCTTTTGTTTCCTTCACTGCTTGCTCAATATACAGACTGAATAACATCGGGAATAGGCTACAACCCTGTCTCACTCCCTTCCCAACAACTGCTTCCCTTTCATGTCCCTCGACTCTTGTAACTGCCATCTGGTTTCTGTACAAATTGTAAATAGCCTTTCGCTCCCTGTATTTTACCCCTGCCACCTTCAGAATCTGAAAGAGAGTATTCCAGTCAACATTGTCAAAAGCTTTGTCTAAGTCTACAAATGCTAGAAACGTAGGCTTGCCTTTCCTTAATCTAGCTTCTAAGATAAGTCATAGAGTCAGGATTGCCTCACGTGTTCCAATATTTCTACGGAATGCAAACTGATCTTCCCCGAGGTCGGCATCTACTAGTTTTTCCATTCATCTGTAAAGAATGCGCGTTAGTATTTTGCAGCTGTTGCTTATTAAACTGATTGTTCGGTAATTTTCACATCTGTCAACACCTGCTTTCTTTGGGATTAGAATTATTATATTCTTCTTGAAGTCTGAGGGTATTTCGCCTGTCTCATACATCTTGCTCACCAGATGGTAGAGTTTTGTCAGGACTGGCTCTCCCAAGGCTGTCAGTAGTTCTAATGGAATGTTGTCTACTCCAGGGGCCTTGTTTCGACTCAGGTCTCTCAGTGCTCTGTCAAACTCTTCACGTAGTTTTTGTTGTTGTTGTGGTCTTCAGTCCTGAGACTGGTTTGATGCAACTCTACATGCTATTCTATCCTGTGCTACCTTCATCTCCCAGTTCCTACTGCAACCTACATCCTTCTGAATCTGCTTAGTGTATTCATCTCTTGGTCTGTGAGGTATGAACATTCTCGAAGTTTAATGATGCATGGATACATATTTTATCGTGAAGCCATAAAAGTATGCCGTGATTAAAAAGAATGACATGCCGTAACACCGTTATACAGTTCCTCCTGTGTAACAAAATATGTCCTCGCTGATGAATCTGCGATCTGGTGGACCTTGTACGTATTTCCAGCGAGAAAATTGTTCAGGAAAGTATCGTGTAACGTATGAACGCACTTTATTTCCGAGGGACTCAGTGCGTGGCAGTCCGCGACTAATTTTCAGCTGTCGCTGGGAATTTAATTCAAACGGCTATAAGCCGAGCGGTCTAAAGCGCTTCAGTCGTGGACTGTGAGGCTGGTCCCGGCGGAGGTTTTAGTCCTCCATCGGGCATGGGTGTGTGTGTGTGTTTGTCCGTAGCATAATTAAGGTTAAAGTAGTGTGTAAGCTTAGGGACTGATGACCTTAGCAGTTAAGTCCCATAAGATTTAACACACATTTGAACATTTTTGAGCTATAGGTAATTTCTAGCCAATTTTTCCGTTGAAGTCGAGCAATAATCTTTTTGGGTATGGATTTTTTGCGTGTGGTTTTGGGAAACCCAAGTTTTATCGAAATATATTCCAAAACTACTGTCCCCTGCACACAGTGTGAGCATTTCAGACGTTACTTCGTTTCTGTTGTTACGACGTCTCTGCATTCTACTACATATATTTGTCACTGATACACTCATGTTCAGAAAAAAATAACAGAACACCTTGTACGGCTATAGATAGGACATTATATTCACAGGCCATGTAGATAACTATGTCCCGCAAAAATGATTAGCATTTGGACCATGTTGGCCCGAGGGTTAAATGTCAACACCAGTATCGGGCGCAACATCAGCTGCCGGTAAAACGTGCCTGTGGCTCTCGTTGTCGCTATAAACCGGATGTAATGAATCAGCATGCCTCACACGCATACGAGCGAACAGTATCATTGAATCAGTGGGTTTAAAAGATGGCGCGTTATTGGTTCAAATGGCTCTGAGCACTATGGGACTTAACGTCTTAGGTCATCAGTCCCCTAGAACTTAGAACTACTTAAACCTAACTAACATAAGGACATCACACACATCCAAGCCCTAGGCAGGATTCGAACCTGCGACCGCAGCGGTCGCGCGGTTCCAGACTGTAGCGCCTAGAACCGCTCGGCCACTCCGGCCGGCTGGCGTGTTATTAGCACGAGAGAATGTGATGCATCCATATGCGAAATTGCTGCTCGTGTGGGACAATTGTTTCGGCAGTGCAACGGGTATGTGCAGAATGGTTCACGGAAGGCCGTAGAATACAATGAGATGCGTGGGGTCGCACTACCCAAACCATCCCACGAGAAGACGAACATCCGAATGACGTTGCAGGAAGATTTCCATCCTCCTCGGCTCCGGTGCAACAGTGGAACACTAACACGTGGTACACTATCAGGGTTGACAATCCGATGCCGTTTATTACAGCGTGAGTCACATGCGCGTCGTCCACTTCTACGCCTACCTTTGGCGAATGTGCAGAAACATGCTAGATTGCAATGGTGTATGGAACGACGTCACTTGGGACAGGAATGCCATCAGATAGTATTTTCGGACGAATCTGGGTTCTGTTTGTTTGAAAATTATACACACATTTTGGCCCTCCACAGCCATGGGGAGCGGTAGCACAGTGACTGCATTCGCACAAGACACACAGGGAAATGTGACCAGTGTGACAACGTGAATGACATCCCACGACCCGTAGCCATACTCTTTCTGCAGAACAGTCAATACGCCATTTTTCAACAAGACAATGCACAGCCAAATCATGCTCCACAAAATAGTGCCTTCTTGGTGTCACAGGATGTCAGCCTTTTATCCTGGCCCGGCAGACCTTGCACCAATGGGAAATGTGTGGGATATGGTGAAGCGATGGGTGTAGTGCTGTGATCAGTGTCAACCACCACAGATAAACTTTGGAACCAAGTGAATCCAGCATGGATGGTTACCATAGGATGCCATTCGCGCCTTATTCACCTCGATGCCATTACGCTTGGAATAAGCTGTCAGGGCTCTTAGCGGGCCCTGAGCCTACTAAAAAATAAATGACATGCTGGCCCGAGGTGACTCAAATGCTAATCATTTCTGCAGAACATGTACATGTACAGTGAACATGAACTGCCTATCACTAGTTGTTAAATGTGCTATGTTTTTTCTGAACATGAGTGTAGTGGTTGGTTGGTTTGTTTAAAAGAGGGAGGAAGAGACCAAACTGCTTGGTCATCGGTCCTTGTTCGAATAAAACAATGCCACAAGGGGGAGAATAAAACAAAACAACGTACAACACAAAACGGAAAGAAAGGAGAAACCACAAGAACGAAGGAAATGTGACAAACACTAAAAGGAACAAAAGAGGATATGAAAACAACCGAGAGACGCAAGAAACAGAAGAGAGGAAAACAAGAAAGCCGATTACAGTGGCTGCCCGACCATGAGAATAAAAAGGAGAAGCCAGCCACTCTGCAAGACATTAGAACCTCCACCCTAAAAGCGCTAGGATTGAGGACACAGAGGGACAAAGGACATGCGCGAAAACTTAGATCAAATGATAAAACCCACTCTCACGAATAAAACATAAAACTGAAGCTGCTGTTGAGGCGTTGTCGCCCAACACCGGTTGCTGGGAAAGTTAAAAGTCTGCGGCAGAACGGCTAAAAGTGGGCAGTCCAGCAAGAGATGGACAAATGTCATTGGTAAACCACAAGGACACCGAGGTGGGTTCTCGCGATGGAGGAGGTAACCATGCGTTAGCCACGTATGGCCAATGCGGAACCGGCAGAGGGCAACTGATTCCCGGCGAGAAACCCTCATGGAAGATTTCCACCCATTCGTAGACTCCTTAATGACATGCAGTTTGTTGTGCGGTCTGTTATGCGATTCCGTCTCCCAAAGCCGAAAAACCCTGTGGCGTAAGACAGAACGCAGGTTAGTTTCGGAGATGTCCATCTCCAGAAGCGGTTTCCGCGCAACCTGTTCGGCCAGCCAGTCGGCAAGTTCGATACCTCGGATTTCGACGTAACCTGGGGTCCAGACAAACACCACAGAACGTATGGACCGTTCCAGGGCATAGATGGACTCCTGGATGGTCGCTACTAAAGGATGACGAGGGTAGCACTGGTCGATAGCTTGGAGTCTACTGAAGGAGTCAGTACACAGAAGAAACGACTCCCCAGGGCATGAAAGGATATGCTCAAGAGCACGGGATACAGTCACCAGCTCTGCAGTGAAACACTGCAGCCTTGAGCAAGGAATGCTGTTCAATATATCCTCCATAGACATAGGCGAAGCCGACGTAACCATCGGCCATCGAGCGGTCGGTGTAAACCACTTCATGGCCTCGGTACATGTCAAGAATCGACAGGAAGTGGCTCCGGAGAGCCGCGGGGTTAACAGTGATAGGTTCAGGTGAAGCCGCGGCCTCGGTGTATACCATGGAGGTGTACGTGAATGGACCTCGAGTATAGGTGGTAACGGCAAGAACTCCTTTTCGGATAGAAGGGATCGGACGCGAGCTGCAGTTGTAAGCCCTAACCTGGGCTGCTGATGCGGGAGATGAACCGCAGTGGGTGGGAAAAGAGGACAGTAATTCGGATGCGCAGAACTACGAACTTGTCAACGTAACTGGCGACCAGTTGCGCCCGCATGACCTTCAATGGAGGGACCCCAGCCTCTCCGAGAACGTTGGTCACCGGACTCGTCCTAAATGCTCCCGTCGATAGTCTAACGCCACAGTTGTGCTCTGGGTCGAGTAAATGCAACACTGAGGGCGCCGCTGAACCATAAACCAGACTCCCATAGTCAAGGCTGGATTTAACAAGGGCTCTGTAGAGCTGCAGCAGCGTAGAGAAGATCTGCACCCCAGTTGGTGTTGCTCTGGCAGCAGAGGGCATTGAGGTGCTGCCAGCACATCCCCTTCAGATGACGGAGATAGGGAAGCCTCGTCAATCGGGCATCGAAAACCAGTCATAAGAATCGATATGTCTCCACTACAGTGAGTGGATCGTCATTAAGATAAAGTTCTGATTCCAGATGAACAGTACGGTACATACAGAAGTGCATGATACACGACTTTATCGCTGAAATCTAGGAGCCATGGGCTAGAGTCCATGACTGCACCTTGTGGATGGCTCCCTGTAAGCGCCGCTCGGCAACACCAGTACTGGAGGAGCAGTACGAAATGTAGAAGTCGTCTGCATACATAGAAGGTGAGATGGACGGCCCAACAGCTGCTGCCAGACCATTAATGGCCACTAAAAGTAGAGACACACTCAATACAGAGCCCAGTGGGACACCATTCTCCTAGATGTGGGGGGAGCTATGGGAGGCACCAATTTGGACGTGGAAAGTATGAAGCGATAGGAAATTGTGGATAAAAATCGAGAGCGGCCCCAGATACCCCAATCGTATAATGTGGTAAGGATATGATGTCGCCAAGTCATGTCATAAGCCTGGAAAAGGCTGTTCGGATGGCAGACTCGAGGGACACAAGATTATCAGCGGTAGAGCGACCCTGGCGGAAACCGCCCTGGGATGGAGCTAGTAGGCCACGTGACTCCACGACCCAACACAACCACCGACATACCATACGTTCTAACTGCTTACAAAGAACGTTGGTGAGGTTGATTGGCCGATAGCTATCCACATCAAGCGTGTATTTTCCGAGTTCGAGCACTTGGTGTTCTCTCGCCATTGCGATGGAAAGACGCCATTCACCCAGATCCGTTTGAAGATGACGAGAGATGTTCGATCATCTGACTGTGGATCCGATATGGCCCAGGAGCTTTGTCGGGGCAGTGTGCAAGGACACTGAGGATCTCCCATACTTTAAATGGAGCGTTATAGTGTTCACAGTGGCGTGTAGTGAACGCGAGGACTTACTCTTCCATCCGCTGTTTGAGAATGCGAATGGCTGGGGTGTAATTTTCCGTAGCAGAGGCTCGAGCAAAGTGCTCGAGCAAAGTGCTCGAGCAAAGTGCTCGAGCAAAGTGCTCGAGCAAAGTGCTCGAGCAAAGTGCTCGAGCAAAGTGCTCGAGCAAAGTGCTCGAGCAAAGTGCTCGAGCAAAGTGCTCGGCAAAGTGCTCGGCAAAGTGCTCGGCAAAGTGCTCGGCAATAGTGTTGGCGTCGGTAGATAACACGCCATCGATGGTACCCAAAAACATGTCTGATCTCCATCCAGACTTGGGAAGGTGACGTTGTATGGCACCCAATGGTCGAGACATACCTCTCCAAACACTGCTGTTTCCGCCTTTTGATAAGCTGTCAAACGCGGGCACAGAGCCTTTTAAAGGCTGTTTGGTACTCTAGGGAAGGGTGCCTCTTATGTCGCTGTAGAGCTCACCGACGCTGTTTAATTACGTCAGCGACTTCTGGCGACCACCAATATACCAACTTTAATTGGGGGCACTCCAAAACACGAGGGATCGCATTTTCCGCCGCAGAAACTATAATTTTAGTTACCTGCACCATGTTGGGGAGATTTAGCGGTGACAGCAGAGGTGAAAGCTTCCCAGTCTGCCTTGTTTAAATCTCATCTTGGTAAGCTTCCATAGGCATGACGCCGGGGGAGTGACTGGAAGATGGGGAAGTGGTCACTACCACACAGATCGTCGTGTGCTCTCCAGTGGTTGGATAGGAGAAGTGCTGGACTACAAAGTGATAAATCAATGGCCGAGTAACTACCATGAGCCACATTGAAATGTGTGGTGACCCCAGTATTTAAGAGGCAGAGGTGAAACTAAGACAGTAAAGTTCTGACATCTCTGCCTCGGCCAGTAAGCACGGTGCCACCCCACAACGGGTTATGAGCGTTAAAATCTTCCAAAAGTAGGAATGGTTTAAGGATTTGAGCAATCAGTACAGCCAAAGCGCTCAGGGGTACTGCATCATCTGGAGGAAGATATATGTGGCAGACAGTTATTTCCTGCGTCACCCGTAACTTGACAGCCACAGCTTCAAGAGGGGTTCGAAGGGGCACAGGTTCACTATATACCGAGTACAGGACATAGACACAAACTCCACCTGACACTATATTATATTGACTAAGGTGCTTGTAATATCCCCTGCAGGCATGAAGGGCTGGGGTCCGCATTACCGGCAACCAGTTTCCTGGAGAGCAACGCAGAAGGAAAATGTAAAGCTTAATGATTGCCATAGCTCAGCCAGGTGGGGGAAAAAGCCACCGCATTTCCACTGGAGGATAATGTGATCGTGAGGATGGGAAGGCATGGAACATTCACTGCAGCAGTTTACACCTCAGGGTCACCTGCCGCCACCGACTTATTTCCTAAGCAGTCTATAACCGTTATGTCTGAGGGTCCAGCGAGATCTAGGGCTACAGGTAGTGGTGGTGTGGGTGCTGGCCCAATACCCTTGGTCTATGGGGTTCTTCTTTTGGGTTTATCTCGCAGCTCCTTGGGTTTCTCTGGCTGGGAGGGCTTCACTGATTCAGTCTGAGGGACTGAGGATTGTCGTGAAGCCCTATGACCATTGCTTTTGGGCATTTCAGCCACTGGCAGGTGTCATATTTCCACATGCAGTGGGAAGGGAGTGACCCAAGAGACCCCTTTCCAGTGAGAGGAGCCGAAGAAGATGCTTCTCCAGCTGAGAAGTGGGGTCTGGTGTCCCAAGTGGTTGGGGTGGGTAGTGCTCCCGAGGTAGGAGGTGCAGGAGCAACAGGGAGGGAAGTCCCCCCTCCCCCCCCCCCCCCCCACACCACCATCATCTAAAGGGCAAGTGTTTTCTTCCAGGCCTCAGATCTGAATGGAATTCCTGGAAGTGATGGGTCTACAACAGTTCTCGTAGCGGCGGCGTAAGAGGAGGTCATAGCCACAGCATGGAGGTGCTCAAATTTCCTCTTAGCCTCAGTGTAGGTCAGTCGGTCCAAGGTCTTATATTCCATGATTTTCCTTTCTTGCTGTAAAATCCTGCAGTCTGGCGAGCAAGGGGAATGATGCTCATTCTTTCAGACATGTCCGAAAGAACAGACACCATATCCACGTAAGTATAAAGTTTGTAAAATATTCGTGTGCCACTGCGGTTATGGTATACCGTTCATGGCAACATGATGCTATCCGAGGCAAGAGTGGTGCACCACAGGCCGTAGATGACAGGGCGAAGGACAGCTGCGGAGCAGTGCACGAGATAACAGACGTGCAGGTGTTGAGCAAGTGACCGTCCAAATGAACCAAGGGGCTACCAACAGTGTCTCCTTGACGTCCGTTAGGCGAATGTTGCTGCGTATGGGCCTGCGCAGCAGGCTCCTGGTTCATGCACTCACGTTGACTGATGTTCATTTACTGCACCGCGAATAAGTACAGGCGTGGATTTGGGGAATTCGTGTAAATTTCATGCAGCTATGGCTGGAAGGCAGTAGTTAAGGGACCGACTGCCACATCGGACAGCAGGCACGGGCGATGTTGATATTTTACAACCGATTCTGTCAGGCAGGTTCACGACACCACGCGCAGGCTAGAAGGCGTAGCCCGACAGACACTGTATACTACTCGTCCACGATAAATTGACGATTGGAGCGGTGACTGTCGGGAAAGGCCGAGCCACCCCGTTGCGGCAGCCGAGTGGTGAGGAGTGGCGAGGGGGAGGCAGCATCGGCTGCTTTCAGCCATGTTTTGTGCTTAACACGAAATCGGAGGCGGAACTGGCGGAAATATTGCCTGCTTAAAAAACACTTCCGCCGGATCGGAATTAAAATCACCTAATTTGTTAACATATTCATGTCAAGATTTTTACCTACAACTTATGTATTATTCATTTACACCAAATAATGAAAACTGGTCCGCAGCTCGTGGTTTCGCGGTAGCTATCTCCCTTCTCGAGTACGGGGTCCCGGGTTCGATTCCCGGCTGAGTCAGATATTTTCACCTGCCCCGAGATGTCTGGCTGTTGTTGTGTCGCCTTCATCATCATTCATCCCCATTACGGTCGGAGGAAGGCAATGGCAAACCACCTCCATTAGGACCTTGTCTAGTTTGGTCGTGCGGGTGTCCCGCATCGTTCCCCTACGCTCTGTCAAGAGGCATGAGACTTTATTCATTCAACGAAAATTAAAAATATGAATGTGCAACTTACAACACTATGAACGGAAAGTCAAAAACAGGTTTTTGGAATCTGTTTGCACACTGTAATGTTTACGAAGTGTAGTTAACTGTACCTGTCAAAATGTTCACTAAAGATAACTGTCATTCGTGTTTCATTCAAGATCATCATCATCGCTTGAGGGCGTGGTATTGATGACAACTTAATCTCTAACCATTTCCATTATTCCATCTCGTGTCCAATGATCTTGTCCAGCTGCTGCACTTAACTGCAGTAACTCTGCCAGTACTGTGCAGTAACTGAAAGGAAAGCAGCATTAACAAGATTCTGCCGTCATCCTTCCGCATGTCAACAGTGACGTTGTCCTCTCTGAAATCGTGTTTTATTTTGCCTCATACCAATTATATCGGATCTAGATTGCAGTTGCAGGGCGGTAAATGGACTATTTTATAGCCTCTGCCGTCAGAGACTTTATCCATAACGTACTCGATCACGACTGGCTTGTTTCCGTTCTTAGTCAACTGTAAAGTTATCCTGATTGAGTCGTCGCCATTTATTTGCCTGTCTAACAACCACTGTAGCATCGTAATCCTGCAATCTAATTGTGTAAAATATTACGAACGACTATATCTGCAACCCCACGCTAGTTTAGTCGGATTCAAGAACTTCGCTAGTTAGTGGCAACCGTTTCTTGCACAAACTTCCTGACATACTAAAACTGCGTCCCAGACCGGGTTCCCAGGTTAGAGTCCCAATCTGGAACACAGTTTTAATTTGTTAGGAAGTTTCAAATAAGCGCACACTCCACTGCTTGGTGAAAATTCGATGTACCTTCTTGGATCTTCCTGCAAGCACTTGCCGAATCTGTCATTTTGTGTCTCTCTCAAACTTACGGAAGTTTTGTGTGTTTAGTACCGATGTGAAAATGTGAATGTCGAAAAAGAGAATCGCACAGAGAAAGATGGGCCGAAACAAATGTACTTTTTCAGCCCTTAAACACTCATCATTGGCACCACCAGTCAAGGAGGTGCGACACGAGTTTACCAATCAATTTCTTTCATCAGCAGAGGAAGGAGAATGGCATTACAGGATATTTGAATTTTAGCTATTTGTTTAATGTTACCGTAAACATAAATGCATTACGTTTACGGTAAAAGTAGTAAATAGTGCTTGCAAAAATGGAAGAATAATCAAAAGACAGTTTCTTGGTGAGATACCGCGCAGCAATTTTGTTTCCTGCAATCAGATATTTGTTTACCCAATCGGCAAAAGGTATTCGATATATGCATATGACATCGTCAAAGTTTTTAAGGTAAGTGAAATTCTCCGATTTTATATAACTGAATACTGTTTCTTGGTAACATCAATATGTGCTCCTCTAACATATTTTCTATTTTTTTGTTTCATCGTGATTTTTATTCATTAATAATAGTGCTACAACAGTAAAGACTGCTTTGGCTTTTAAAAATAACTGCACCTCTGCAATAAGTATTGGCAGAAATTTCCTGAAATAAATTTGGCTACGTAACTTTAACAAGTAAACGTGTAAGATTTTGTTATGATGTAAACACATCAACAACTTCTTACAGAAGTTACTTGCTAGTAAACACAAGAGTTTCGTAATACAGGGTGATTCAAAAAGAATACCACAACTTTAGGAATTTAAAACTCTGCAACGACAAAAGGCAGAGCTAAGCACTATCTGTCGGCGAATTAAGGGAGCTATAAAGTTTCATTTAGTTGTACATTTGTTCGCTTGAGGCGCTGTTGACTAGGCGTCAGCGTCAGTTGATGCTAAGATGGCGACCGCTCAACAGAAAGTGGACTACAGTATCTGGAGATGTTAGAGAATTGGCTGTTCCCTCAGCTCGAACAAGAAGCACAACAATTCATATTTCAGCAAGATGGAGCGCCACCACATTGGCACTTATCTGTCCGTAACTACCTTAACGTCAACTACCCGAGGCGATGGATCGGCCGCCAGGCAGTCCGTGACAGAGCACTTCATCACTGGCCTCCAAGAAGCCCTGATCTGACCCCCTGCGATTTTTTCTTAAGGGGGTATGTTAAGGATATGGTGTTTCGGTCACCTCTCCCAGCCACCATTGATGATTTGAAACGAGAAATAACAGCAGCTATCCAAACTGTTACGCCTGATATGCTACAGAGAGTGTGGAACGAGTTGGAGTATCGGGTTGATATTGCTCGAGTGTCTGGAGGGGGCCATATTGAACATCTCTGAACTTGTTTTTGAGTAAAAAAAAACCTTTTTAAATACTCTTTGTAATGATGTATAACAGAAGGTTATATTATGTTTCTTTCATTAAATACACATTTTTAAAGTTGTGATATTCTTTTTGAATCACCCTGTACTTAGCATCTAGGGCCAGCCTGACGATGGTATCGCTCGGAGACAAACGATCATCTTTCAAGTGGTGACGATTTTCTCCGCTTCTGGCAGCTCTAGCGCAGTCTTCGAGCTATCGTGGCCAAACTATACAAACCTGAAGTAATCAGGGCAGCAGAGTCCACCGACATGCTGTGAAGAACCCATACGTTACAGTTACAATAGCGCCTAGTGATCTGTGTGTATGAGCCGAAGCGGACTTTCAGAAAGCTGACGTTGTAATTAGTATCTACATCTACATGAATGCTCTGCAGAACACATGTAAGTGCCTGGCAGACGATACATCGAACCACCTTCATAATTCTCTATTATTCCAGTCTCGTATAGCGCGCGGAAAGAATGAACACCTATATCTTTCCGCACGAGGTCCGATTTCGCTAATTTTATCGTGGTGATCCTTCCTCCCTATGTAGGTCGGTGTTAACAAAATATTTTCGCAATTGGAGGAGAAAGAATTGGAATTTCGTTAGAAGATTCCGTTGGATTGAAAAACGCCTTTCTTTTAATGATATCCAGCCCAAATCCTGTATCATTTCTGTGACACTTTCTCCCATATTTCGCGATAATACGATACGTGGTGCCTTTCTCTGAACTTTTTCGATGTACTCAGTCAGTCCTATCTGGTAAGAATCCCACACTGCGCAGCAGTATTCTAAAAGAGGACGGACAGGCGTAGTGTAGGCAGTCTCCTTAGTAGATCTGTTACATTTTCTAAGTGCCCTGCCAATAAAACACAGCCTTTGGTTATCCTTCCCCACAACATTTTCTGTGTGTTCTTTCCAATTTAAGTTGTTCGTAATTGTAATACCTAGGTATTTAGTTGAATTTACGGCTTTTAGATTAGGCTGATTTATCGTGTAGCCGAAGTTTAACGAGTTCCTTTTAGGGCTCATGTGGATGACCTCACACTTTTCGTTATTTATGGTCAACTGCCACTCTGCGCACCATTCAGATATTTTTTATAAATCGTTTTGCAGTTTGTGTTGATCTTCTGATGACTTTATTAGTCGATAAACGACAGCGTCATCTGCAAACAACCGAAGACGGCTGCTCAGATTGTCTCCCAAATCGTTTATATTGATAAGGAACAGCAAAGGGCCTATAACACTTCCTTGGGGAACGCCAGAAATCACTTCTGTTTTACTCGATGACTTTCCGTCAGTTACTACGAACTGTGACCTCTGTGACAGGAAATCGAAAATCCAGTCACATAACTGAGACGATATTCCATAAGCACGCAATTTTACTAGGACCGCTTGTGTGGTGCAGTGTCGAAAGCCTTCCGGAAATCCATGAATACGGAATCCATCTGAAATCCCTTGTCAATAGCACTCAGCTACTCATATGAATAAAGAGCTATTTGGGTTTCACAGGAACGATGTCTTCTAAACCCATGTGGACTGTGTGTCAATAGACTGTTTCGTTCGAGGTAATTCATAATGTTCGAACTCAATATATGTTCTAAAATCCTGCTGCATATCGACGTTAAAGATATGAGCCTGTAATTTAGTGGATTACTCCTACTACCTTTCTTGAATATTGGTGTGACCTGTGCAACTTTCCAGTCTTTGGGTAGGGATCTTTCGTCGAGCGTACGGTTGTATATGATTGTTAAGTGTGGAGCTAATGCATCAGCATACTCCGAAAGGAACCTAACTGGTATACAGTCTGGATCAGAAGACTTGCTTTTATTAAGTGATTTGAGTTGCTTCACTACTCCGAGGATATTTACTTCTACGTTACTCATGTTCGCAGCTGTTCTCGATTCGAATTCTGGAATATTTACTTCTTTAGTATCTCCATTGTTATCGCGCTCGAAGGCATTGATTGTTTCTTGCCGCTAACATACTTCACATACGACCAGAATCTCTTTGGATTTTCTGCCAGGTTTCGAGACAGAGTTTCGTTGTGGAAACGTTATAGGCGTTTCGCATTGGACTCCGCGCTAAATTTCGAGCTTCTGTAAAGGATCGCCAATCTCGGGGATTTTACGTCTGCTTAAATTTGACATGGTTGTTTCGTTGTTTCTGCAACAGTGTTCTAACCCGTTTTGTGTACTGAGGAGGATCAGCTACGTCGGCTGTTTGTTTGGTATAAATCTCTCAACTGCTGCCGATACTATTTCTTTGAATTTAAGCCACATCTGGTTTACACTTGTATTATTAATTTGGAATGAGTGGAGATTGTCTCTCAGGAAGGCGTCAAGTGAATTTTTATGTTCATATTGAGGAGGTATATTTTTTGCTTACTTTTCGAGGATTTGGGGATTGCAATATTGTCTCGCTACGACAGCCCTGTGTTCACTAATCCCTATATCGGTTTTGATGCTCGTTATTAAGTCAGGATTATTTGTTGCTAAGAGGTCAAGTGTGTTTTCACAACCGTTTACTATTCGCGTCGGCTCATGATCTAACTGCTCGAAATAACTTTCAGAGATTGCGTTTAGCACAATTTCGGACGATATTTTATGAGTATCTCCGGAATTAAACATGTATCTTCCCCAACATGTTGTTGTTGTTGTTGTTGTTGTTGTTGTTGTTGTGGTCTTCAGTCCTGAGACTGGTTTGATGCAGCTCTCCATGCTACTCTATCTTGTGCAAGCTTCTTTATCTCCCAGTACTTACTGCAACCTACCTCCTTCTGAATCTGCTTAGTGTATTCATCTCTTGGTCTCCCTCTACGATTTTTATCCTCCACGCTGCCCTCCAATGCTAAATTTGTGATCCCTTGATGCCTCAAAACATGTCCTACCAACATATCGAGGGTAAATTAAAGTCAGGTAAATTAAAGTCACCACCAACTATTGTCGTATGAGTCGGGTACATGTTTGAAATTAGACTCAAGTTTTCTTTGAACCTTTCAGAAACTGTATCATCTGAACTGGAAGGTCAGTAAAAAGATGCAATTATTATTTTATTCCGGTTGCCAACAATGACGTCTGCCCATAGTAACTCACAGGAAGTATCTACTTCAATTTCGTGACCAAAGATCACTCTACTTGCGCCCTCCAGGGGAACTAGATCAGAGGCCTTAGGAAAAGACGTAAGAATGATCGAGCCTGGAGGCTCAAAGAGGCAGTGGTGTCGCTATTCTGTCCGCTTCTAGCACCGGAGAGAGTGATGATTGTTTAAGTTGCAGGCCAACCACGACGACCTTTTGAAGGTGGACTTCGGCGGCCAACCGGATCGCAGAAGCTACCTACAACGTCCGCTGCAAGGACGCGTTATTGCCATGGCGGGGCACGTCGCACATTGGAGCTACACCGGCGCGACGAACGAGAAAGCTACTAGCCTCTGCTATCTGGGTGGCATCGTCCAGCAGACTGCAAGCTGCCGTCGGAAGAATGGAGGCGGGCCACGAACTCCCAGCCTCACGGGCGCAGAGCTGTTTGCGGGCATTGAACGAGCTGCCCTGGGCGGACGGCCGGAGCTGCTGAGGCCCACTACAACGGCTGCGGTCGGCTGCTTGCCTTCAGCGCTCTACGCGCTTGAGGGAGCAGTCAGCAGCGTTCCGGACCACGGGGCACAGTTAATACAAGCGGCTGCCACTTAGCCGTGCAGAGAGTGGGAGCTCTACGTCCACAAGGCTGGGCAACCGGACACCGACGCTGCAGATTCTGCCATGTCACGTTGGCGCTGACGCATGCACGCTGTGCGCCGCCATCGCCGACTTCAGCAGAAGGCCAGGTGTGTACCTTCTATGTAATAAAGTTAATGACACACTTGTCTGTGTTCACGCTTCGGCGTGAGCCATCCCTCTCTCTCAAGCTATACCTTTTGGTCATTATCACGAAGTCGGAGAGTTGTAACAATTTTATGTCAGGAAGGGGTCGTTTCTCTTTCCCACAATACTTTGCGTTGAAAAGCGTCCATCAACGCACAATACTACGTTTCGGTGAGAGAGTTGGTTTTGGTGAGTTATGAGAGAGGCAGTGGCACTTGACGTAGGTACCAGCTCAGCATTATGTGGTGTGGCGAGTCTAAGTATCATTTACATCGTTTTTTGTGTTTGCTCTCGTTGTCAGAGTTAGTTGTGTGAACTAGGGTACAAAAATGTTCAAATGTGTGTGAAGTCCTATGCGACCGAACTGCTGAAGTCATCGGTCCCTAGTCTTACACATTGCTTAAACTAATTTAAACTAACTTATGCTAAGAACAATACATACACCCATGCCCGAGGGACGACTCTAGCCTCCGGCGGGAGGGGCCGTGCAGTCCGTGACATGGCGCCTTAAACCGCTCGGCCACTCCGCGTGGCAACTAGGGTACACGATGTTTACTTTCGTGAAGCCACAGGATCCCGTGACTTATCTTTGTTTAGAGGTAATGATGGCTGTCAGAATTTAAAGCCAGTGAGGTACCCGTTTTACAGTTGGCCTTACTACGAGTTGCCATGTACCAGAACTGTAGCAGATGTTTGTTCTTCTGTTTTTTCTGTATGTAGGCGTAGTGGTCATCTGTCTTGTAGTTATACTGAGTGTAAATAGGCGATGATAAGCCGGAGGAATTAATTTGTGTTTGTATTTTTTTGTATTAATTTGAAGGGGAGTTTGTTTTGTCTCGTTAAAAAAAGGGTGGAAACACGTGCTACTACCGAATATGCAGTGGCTGTTTTAACTCGGAAAGTGCGAGCGTTAACAGGCTAGTTTGAGAGGATGAAGGAGAGAAATTTCGAATTTAATTTCGAATTTAATCAATCGCAATCAGCGTCTCGGGAAAGTAAGTTTGGATCGAGAGTCTCTTCTGTTTCATATGACCCGGAAGTGGTCGCACTGATTAATACCTTTTCGGACAAGGCAACGGAGGCCGTGACAGTTTTCGTTGAGGACGCTGCTGAAGCACTTGGGTGGTCAGATGAAGTTAATCCTGTATGTTAATATGTGAAGGGGATGCCAAAGCATATGTTGTCTACACGAGACAATGAGTAAAGCACGTATGTTCCAGGAGTGGCCCCCCGGATTGTGCCAGCGGTACCAAAAGGACAAAAGTGTGCGTTTTGCTTCGGGAGAAATCAAATACTTTGTCGGTGCAGCGCAAGGAGTCTGTGGAAGCATTCTCGGATAAAATCCGTAAGCTAGGCGAAAGACATATGTGCAGACCCAGAATGCAGACGCTAGTGGAATACTGTTACAAGAGATAGAAAATAGAGCGGCGGAGGTGTTTTGCGTGGTTATAGGCGCTTGGATGTCACGGAGGGTACGGTTGCAAAACTCAGAGGACTTAGTCAGCTCTTAAGATCGCAACATTTATAGAGGACGCGGATATGGGCACAAAGCAGAGAGTGGACCATCGCTTGTTCGCTTCTGAAGTCGAGTGTTGTAGATGTGGTAGGGAGTGGCATGTAAGAAAGCGGTGTAACCAACTAGAGTGCTTGCGTGTGGCATAGAGAGCCACGGGGAACTTGAGTGTAGAGGTAGTAAGGGTGGAAAGCACCGGCAAGGGAAGGAGCCAATAAACAAAAAAGGGATTGGTTCAACTATCGGAGGGCAGTCCCGGTAGACCTTAACACGACACAAAATAGTGCACTGACGGAATGTAGCTTGATGGAATTAGTGGATGCTCGAAACATGTTTGGTGGACATTAGTGCTAATATGTCCGTTATCAGTCTGGAAGTCGTGAGAAAGAGGAGGGTGGGACCACCACGGTGTAGCTTACGTGGGGTCGGCAATAATAGGATGGAATCATTGGGTACGGCAGTACTGAAGTTTTCAGTCAGCAAAACTAATTAAGTGAACGCATGGAGGTGTTGCCATGCGTAGGCGAAGGTTATACAGTGATTCTCAGGCTAGACTTTCTCTACAAACGTCACGTTAAGATTTTTGCAACGCACATTGGAAATCAGTGGGGCGTTGTTTCAACTGGGGGAAACAGTTGCAACTTTGAAAATGGTGCAAAGTTCGCCTATCATGGAGGTAAGACCTAATAAACTGCCTACGGACGTTAATAGGGAACAGATGATTCCATTCACTATGGCGGAGGGGAGGTGACTCTCTCAAATGGTGCAATAATAGCCACTCCGGACGTGTTGGAACATGAGGACTTCGATAGGTCGAACCTAGAGGAAAGCCACAAGCAAAGCGTCGATAAGGAAGTGTTACGACGGAAAGTAGGTAATTTGAAAGGCAGTGATCGAATGGCTGTGTTGAGGCTTGGTTATTTATTCTGCGAGAACGGAAGGTTACCAGAAACCCCGCTGATGCAACCTCACATACCGACAGGGCTTACTGCACCAATTTATGGGAAGCGCTACCGTATAGCAAAGCAGCTGTAACCATTGGTAGAAGAATTTATTGAACAACTACGGGATGATATCATATTTAACAGAGTTATAGTATGTGGAGTGCAAATATTGTTATCGCGCCAAGATGGCGGAAATACAAATTTTGCTGTGACTACAGACACCTAAACGCGCAAACCATTTCGGATGCTTATCCAGTTCCAAACATCACGGAAACTTTCGATAATCTGGGTCAGCGTCCGTTCTTTTCAACTATGGACCTCAGGAGCGGATACTATCAACTGGAGGTGGCGCCTGAAGATAGGCCGATAACAGCGTTTACCGTACCAGCAGGATATTTTCATTATAAATGCATGCCATTTGGTCTAAAGAATGCACCGACAACTTTTCAGCAGTTGTCGGATGAGGTACTGAGAGGATTAAATCAAAAAATTGGTCTAGTCTATCTACTTCTCTAGTCTATCTCGATAACATAATTGTCTATTCATAGGATTTAGCGGAGCAGGTGAGACGTTTGGAGGTCGTCTGTAAAAGACCACGATAGGCACCTTTGACGTTAAGTGTGAACAAGGGCCATTTTGCGCAAACTCAGGTAAACTATCTGGAGTCCGTGATTAGTCATCGTGGCGATCAAACCGATCCTCGTCTTACACATGCAATTCAGAATTATCCAATACCACAAACAACTAAGCAGTACAGTCGTCCATTGGCCTCTGTGGGTATTACAGACGGTTCGTGAAAGACTTTGCGAAAATTACCGTATCCTTGAACAAGCTGCTGAAAAAGGAGACTAAATTCTATTGGTCGCAGCAATGTCAGGAAGCATTTAAAAAAAATGAAAGAAACATCAGATTCAGATCCAGTACTCGTTTTTCCGGATTTTGTGAAAGAGTTTACCCTTTCATGTGATGAATCAAGTGAGACAGTCGGCTGTGTTTTGAGACAGACGGCAGATGATCAGAAACATCCGATAGCTCACGCTTCAAGGCAGTTAAAGAAGGCAGAGCGTAACTACTCAACAACTGAGAGAGATGTTGACAGTCGTATATGGTATTAAATATTTTCGGTCTTATCTGTGTGGTAGGAAATTTAAGATCGTGACAGATGATGCGTCAATGAAATGGCTGCATGGTTTGAATGGTGCATGTAGTTGATTAACTCGCAGGGCACTTACGTTTAATGACTTCGTGTACGAGGTAATCCAGAAGCCAGGGAGCTCACATGCAATTGCAGATTCGTTAGGCCGCGGGGTAGCAATGTTAAGTACGCTAGGGAAGAGCGTTGAAGAGTGACTGCAGGCAAAGGCAAGGGATAAGGAGTCCGAGACATTTCACAGCCACATTTCGTTATACACGAGGATTTGTTGTGTAGAACGCGAGGTATGGACCGTGTGGTGTTTTCGGAGGGTCTTCGGAAGAAGGTTTTGCAGCAAGCTCAAGACCGTATGTTGTCAAGTCATGGCGGGCGTCGTGCGACGGACAGATGTGTAGCAGAGCAGTTCTGGTGGAGGAACAGTAAGCGTGACGTGGAACAGTATGTTAAGGACTGTGTACCATGCTCGCAGAGGACCGACATTACGCGTCAGAACTTGCCGTTGCATAGGTTAACACAGGCGTGCTGTCCATTTTTAATATTGGGGTTGGATGTCCTCAGACCATTTAAGACCTGCAGGAAATAAGTATGTTCTCACGGACAGAGAGCATTTTTCTAGATTTTTGGCAATAGTACCAACGCCATACCAATGGGCTAGTACTGCAGCCCAGGAGCTGGTAAGACACTGGATATTGAAGTTTGGGCTGACAGACCATAGCCGGCCGCGGTGGTCTCGCGGTTCTAGGCGCGCAGTCCGGAACCGTGCGACTGCTACGGTCGCAGGTTCGAATCCTGCCTCGGGCATGGATGTGTGTGATGTCCTTAGGTTAGTTAGGTTTAAGTAGTTCTAAGTTCTAGGGGACTTATGACCACAACAGTTGAGTCCCATAGTGCTCAGAGCCATACTGACAGACCACAATTACGGACCAAGGTACGAATTTTGTATCGGATTTAATAAAGCAACTATACCGCGTGCTGCGTATAAAGAAGTTACATACGAGTCCGTTTCATCCGCAGACTAATGGGAGAAAGGAACTTTTGCACAAGACAATTGCAAAGATGTTGAGCCATTACATAGGTTCAAGACAACGATCGGGACACCTATTTACCATATGTGCTGTGTGCATAAAATTCGAAGGTTCGTACTGCAATGGGCTTGTCGTTTGAGGTGATGTACGGTAGAAAATGACATTTCACTTTGACGTTTGCATTCCTGTATATGGACCAGATTATGAGGAAGTTTGCGGAAAGAATTAGGGAAGTTTGGAGGAATGTGCAAAATGTAAACACGAAAACGCTAGAACATGAGGAACAACCAAACAGACGCATGGGCGGTCACTAGACCCTATACGTCAAAGAGGAAACGGAGAAGTTTTTAACAAAATACCATGGATCACACCAGGTCGTGGAAGATACAGTTCCCTAAAAAAGCACTGTTATACACGTCAGACGCATAAAACCGTTTAAAGGTATGATGGAGGGAATACCACAGTTATCGACAACCAACCAGGAGAATAAAGTTACAAAGAGCAAAAAGAGGAAACCTCGAACTGATGAGAAACGTATGGGGGCATGATGTGCCGTGTAGGTTAAGGACTCTTAATTAAGTTGTATAATTGTATTTTTTATTTTCGTTTAGTGTATCAGGTAGTATGAATTGATTTTTGCCATAGGGGTAATTGTTGGTTTTATGAGGAGTTGTTATTATCGATATTGTGTTTTTTGTGGATTGTACATGCTCGGGAGGAGGGAGGTTTTGTTTTGTTTTGCTTTAGGGTGCAAAAAACAACTGAGATCATACGCACCCATTTCAAAACTATAGATCACAAAGACAGAGGAATTAAAAAACAATTATACGTCAGTCCCAATCGACATAATGGAAGACAGCTAAAAACAGGTAGGTGGAAAAAGGGCTAAAAAAGTCACAATTCAGAAACGGAGGTCCAAAACTAGAAATTAAATGGTCTTCGCCCTTATAGCTTTGGTGGATAAGAAGTAAAGCGCGGTCGTCTGCCCGCGCGTCATTTGCTAAAACGGCCGGTAACTCAAACGGCAAACCCAAGCGAGAATGTAAGCAGTTCAAAAATGGGTATTCCATCATGAAGTGGCGGACAGTTAAAACTTGGGAACAATGATTACAAAGTGGTGTGCTAGCGTCCCTTCTCAAATGACGATTGCTAAAAATGCAATGTCCAATATGCAGCGTAGTTAAAATGACCTCCTCCCAGCGGGGGAGCCTTAATAGGCCGGAGCTTATTCCCGTGATGGGAGGACCATTGGCGATGCCAAAGGGACACTACCTCGTGACAGACGGCAGCACAGAGATCATCGGAGGGAATATAGGAATTCGCGGGCTGAGGTACGGGGACTGCAGCCGTGGCAGCAGCGTTAGCAGCCTCGTTTCCTGGTAGACCGACATGACCAGGAACCCACAGAAACATCACACTGGCTGCACCAAGAGTGAGCAAGCGACAGCTTTCCCGGACCCACTGCACTAAGGGATAGGCGATGTACAGTGCACATAGACTGAGCAGAGAACACAACTGAAAAGGCTGTGTTGCTCCATGTACTCTGTGGCCTGACACAGGTCGAAGAGCTCGGCTGTAAATACGGAGTAGTGTGCTGGAAGCCGAATCGAAAGACACGGGTGCCAATGACGAAGGCACACCAGACTCCACTGCCAGTCCGAAGCCATCAGTGTATACAAAGGTACTATCGCTAAGTTACATGCGAAGGTCGTGAAACTGGAGGAGATATACCGAGGCTGCAGTAGTGTCCTTAGGAACCGAATGAAGGCCAAGGTTAACATGGGCCGCTTCACGAAGCCAAGGTGGTGAAGGGCTGACACCCACCGGGAAAGTTGCAGGTAGCATGAAGTTAAGCCGACGTAGCAAGTGCTGAAAGCGGACTCCAGGAGGTAACAGAAGTGGGATGTGCCCCATGCTGGCGATCAAAGGAATCATCGAAGAGGCACAGGACGGGTGGCCACGTATGGCAGACAAATGACATGCACACCTCAAATTTCCAGGATTCTATGCTAAACAATGAACTTCGAATAGTCAATGGGCACCACATTTGCTGTACATTACTTCGAGCGTCATTCAAAAACAGCATCAAATTTTTCTGTAAGCTATTTCACTTCTTTCTATTAGACAAATCTTTTCACGAAACATTGATATTTTTCAGTTTATTTTTATTGTAAAATTTTATTCAGAAAGCATGAGATACTGTATATTTAAATATCGATCGGTATTCTATTATTATTAAGAGCACCGAAATAAAGAGTTAAGGAGATGGGACCTGGATAAGTTGAAAGAACCAGATGTTGTGAGAGTTTCAGAGAAAAAAATTAGGCAACGGTTGACCAGTACAGGAGAAAGAATTTCTGTAGAACTTGAATCGGTCGGTTTGAGAAATGAAGTAGAGAAGGAAACAGAAGATTAAATAGGTAGAAAGACAACACCTAGTGGATATCCTTGGATAAAGCAGGCGATATTAAATTTAATTGATGAAAGGAGAAAATATAAAAATATAGAAAATGAAACAAGCGTAAGGGAATACAAACGTCTAAAAAATTTGATTGACAACATGTACAAAATGGTTAGGCAATAATGGATAGAGGACAAATGTAAGGATTTAGAAGCACACTTCACTACTGGAAAGACAGATACCACCTACATGAAAATTAGAGGCCTTTGGAGGAAAGATGTATGAATATCAAGAACTCAGACGGAAAAAGCAGTCCTAAGGAAAGAAGGGAAAACAAAGGTGAAAGGAATATAGAGGGTCTATACAAGGGAAACTAATTTCGAGGCAATATTAGAGAAATGCCAGAAGATTCAGATGATGATATGGGGGGTGTGATACTGTGAGAAGAATTTAACAGAACAGTGAAATACCTAAGTCGAAACAAGGTCCTGGGAGTACCGTCAGAGCTGCTCATATCATTGGGAGAGCCAGTAATGACAAAACTGTTATATCTGGTGCGCAATGTGCGTGAGACGTGCGCAATACTCTGACTTCAAGAAGAATGTAAAAATTCCAATTCCAAAGAAGGCAGTTGCTGTCAGTTGTGAATATTACCAAAATATCGTAAGTAGGTTATTATTGCAAAATACTAACACGAATCCTTTGCAGAAGTATTGAAAAGACTGATAGAAATCGACCTCGGGGAAGATCAGTTATGATTGCGGAGGAATGAAGGAAATTGAGGAAATATTGATCCTAAAACTTTTCTTACAAGACAAGTCAAGGAAAGACAAACCTACGTTTACAGCATTTGTAGACTCAGAGAAAGCTTTTGGCAATATTGCCCGGAAGACTCTCTTTTAAATTCTGAAGGTAGATGGGGTAAAATACAGGGAGCCGAGGGTCCAGAAAGGGAAGCAGTGGTTGAGGAGGGAATAAGACAGGTTTGCAGCCTATCCCTGATGTTATTCATCTCTACACTGAAGAAGCAGTAAAGGAAATCGAATATAAATTTGTATTACATAGTAAAGTTCAGGGAGAAAAAATAAAATCTTCAAGGTTTGCCGATGACACTGTTGTTCTGTCAAAGACAGCAAAGGACTTGCAAGAACACTTCAGCGGAATGGACTGTTTCTTGAAAGTTTGATATAAGATGAAGATAAACAAAAGCAAAACAAGAGTAATTCAACGTAGTCGAAGTAAATCAGGTGACGTTGAGTGAATTAGATTAGGAAACGGGTCACATTGAGTATAAGATGAGTTTTGCTATTTGGGCAGCAAAGTAACTGATCATGGCCAAAGTAGGCAGGATGTAAAATGTAGATTGGCAGTTGTAGGAAAGGGTTCCTGTAGAAGAGGAATTTGTTAAGATCTAATATAGACTTAAGCGTTAGGAAGTCTTCTCTGAAGGTGTCTGGAGTGTAGCCACGTACGGAAGTGATATGTTGAGCTATAAAAAATGCTGAAAGATTGATATATCACTTAACTAATGAGGAGGCAGTGAACAGAATCAAGAAATTTGTGTCGCAACTTGACTAAATGAAGGGATCAGTTGACAGGACACTTTCAAAGACATCAATCGATCACCAGTTTAGTATTCGATGGTAGTGTGGGGGAGAAAAATCGTATGAATACAATTAGTAGATTCAAAATGATGTAGGTTGCAGTAGTTATTCGGGGATAATGAGGCTTAAACAGGATAGAGTAGCACGAAGAACTGTAGCAAAGCAATATTCGGACTGGTGACCACTACAACAGCTACATTACTAACAACAGCAACAACAACAACAACACAAATGAATTGAAAGCAGAGAAGGTTAAATTTATGCTGTGGAACTTCCTGGCATTTGTCCGCGACAGGCAAAGGTCCCCAGTTTGAGTCTCGGTCCGAAACGCAGTTTTAATCTGCCAGGAAGTTTCATATCAGCGCACACTCCGCTGCGGAGTGAAAATTTCTTTATGCTGTGATTTTTTAATTTGTTCACAGTTAATTTTCGCAGCTAACAGGAGCTGTTCGTGAAACCTTTCAATATTTTCTCATATTATTAAGTTTTTCTTAGTAACCCTGTCACCATTACAATTAAATCTTTTTTGCAAAACTATATCTCACTCTGGTCAGTGTGATACCTCATTTGCCCACTTATCGCTCATTGCTTGACTTTGAAAATTTCGACAAAAATCGATTGGTTAATTTATATGGAGTCTAGTTTCTCTCGGCTCAAACAAATGACCAGAAAATCTCTAATTATTCATTTAAATGGTAATAAACCAAATCCATTGTACTAAGCACGATGTCAGCTTAATTATTTCGCTTACGAATAATAAACCTCTGAAATACTCCATATAGTTTCATGACACACATTTACCTCATGATGATCACCCCCACAGCAGAGTTTCCAACACGACAGACCCTCATGTCGGGGACCCGGGGTCGACTGCCTATACTGCCAGGGATTTTTCCTTCATGGGAGGACTGGACCAGGCTACAAGACAGCCTCGTGATGCAAGTTGAAGAGGTATCTGATTGCGACGTAACAGCTCCAAGGTCGAAACTTCAAATGCCGGGAATGCGGCATGCTGTCCCCACGCCGCTCCATACTGCATCCGATGATGAGTGTCTGAGAACGACGCGACGGTCGTTGGACTACTGCATGGTGTTCAGGGACTTAACTCGGGGACTCCTTTCCTTATCCTCTGATCTGTCTGAAGTGCGCCAAAAGCGATCTTACTATTTCTTCAGGATCTCGCATGCTGTGCAAGGTGGTGGTTAAATGACTGGGTTTGACTTATACAGAAGATTCTGAGAAAGTGTAGCGTTGGTAACTATGATTTTATATAAACCTCTACTCCAACGATCATGATATTGGCCAGACGCTAAACTTAAATCAGTAGGACCTTCCTCTTATCGAATTAGTGTTTGTCCACACTCACGGAAAATAATCGCAACACCAAAAAGTAAATGTGCGACATATCGAAAGTTTTTAGGCTTCTTTCTACATCTGAAAGACGTCTGTTCAAATTTCGCACGAGCCGTATAAGAATGGGTCCAGTAACATCACTATGAGAATGCAAGTCATGTTTATTTTAACTACACGCTGTAAGGGACGTGAGCGTTAGTTATCTTTGACATTGGTCGTGGTGAGTTGATGTTAGACAACAACGCCTTTAAGGCGACGAAGATGCTACTATCAAAACCTCACCGAGTTTGAAAGAGGCCGTGTAATTGGGCTACGAGAATCTGGATGTTCCTTCTGCGATACCGCACGAAGAGTTGGCAGGATATACATTACTACCGGCAGCGGTGGTCATGAGACGGTACGGTCGCAAGGAGACAGTGTTCCGCATGGCTATATATGGTGCTGCCGAGTGTGGAGACCATCGTGTTCGACGTACGGCTGTGTCGCATCGCACTGCATCTACAGCATCAATTTGGGCAAAATGTGGAATCACAGTGTCACATCGAACTGTTGCAAATCGGTTCCTTCAATGACAGCTCCTTGAAAGACGCCCTGTATCGTGCACTGCACTGATCCCAAACCACAGCCATTAGTGGCTTAAGTGGTGTCAAGCGAGAGGCCTTTGGAGGGCAGGGTGGAGATCTGTGGTGTTTTCTCATGACTGTTGGTGCTGCCTCGGTCCAGTGATGTCAGTGTACTGGTTAGAAGGAAGCCGATTGAGGGCCTGCAGCCAGCCAGTCTGCATGCTAGATACACTGAACTTACTACCTAGAGTTACAGACTGGTGTGCGATTTCGTATGACAGCAGGAGCACTCTCGTGGTTATCCTACGCATCCTGGCTGCAAAACTGTAAGTCAGTCTGGTGATTCGACCTGTTGTACTGCAATTAATGGGCAGCATTCGAGGGGGTTTGAGGGGGGGCGGGGCGGTGGGAAGGGTTTCCAGCAAGATAACGCTCGTCCACATATCGCTGTTGTAACCAGACATGTCCCACAGAGTGTCGACATGTTAGCCGTGCCGCGCGGGATTAGCCGAGTGGTCTCCGGCGCTGCAGTCATGTACAGTGCGGCTGGTCCCGGCGGAGGTTAGAGTCCTCCCTCTGGAATGGGTGTGTGTGTTTGTTTGTTTTTAGGATAATTTAGGTTTTGCGTTAAGTAGTGTGTAAGCTTAGGGACTGATGATCCTATCAGTTAAGTACCGAAAGATTTCACACACATTTGAACTTTTTTTTTTTTTGGATGCCGTGGCCTGGTCTGTTACCAGATCCATCTCCAATATGTCACATATGGGATATCATCGGACAACTCCAGCGTCATCCACAACCAGCATTATTCTTCCATGCATTGACCGAACAAGTGCTGCAGGCATGGAAACGCATCCCACAAACACATCCGGTACTGTACAACATAATACATGAGCATTTTCGTGCTTACTTTCAACATTCTGGCTGTTATACTGGTTATTAATGCACTAGTATTTCACGTCCGCAGTGGCTTATATCGCTTTTACATGAACCTTTGATCTTGCAATGTTATTGAGTTAAATATGGTACCTAGTCAAATCACACTCTAAATTTTATAACCCTACATTATTTTTGGACTTGTTTTCCGTCAGTGTGATATAACACTCCCACCAATTATCTACTTCATATTTTATTTTTGTCCTATGTTTTCATATATGAGAAATGACGGAAGAGTTTAGGGAACGTCGTGTCCGACTACAATCCAGCATACGGGCACTCACTCTTGCCGATCAATGACTGTGAGGTAGTGCAGACGAAGACACTGTGGAGAAGGGGAGTTTAAAACTTCATACAATGCTCTGAAGTTTCCGTGGTTTCTCAATATCGCTTAAAGCTAATTTTACATCTACATATATATGGCTACTCTGAAAATCAGGCTCAAGTGCCTTGCTGAGGGTTCATCGAACCACCTTTGCATCAAATCTCTGTTTTTCCACTCTCGAACAACGCGCGGAGAGAAATACATCTATAGCTTTCCGTGCGTGCTTTGATTCCTCTTGATTTATGATGATGATCGTTTCTCCCTATGTACGTCTGCGTCAATAAAATATTCTAGGACTGGGAGGAGAAAGTTCGTGATTTAAATATCATGAAAAAGTTCTGGCGCAACGGAAAACGTCATTGTTTTAATGATTTTCACATTAAATCTTTATCATGTCCATTCTCCCCCATGAACCATAGACCTTGCCGCTGGTGGGGACGCTTGCGTGCCTCATCGATACAGATAACCGTACCGTAGGTGCAACCACAACGGAAGGGTATCTGTTGAGAGGCCAGACAAACATGTGGTTCCTGAATAGAGGCAGCAGCCTGTTGAGTAGTTGCAGGGGCAACAGTCTGGATGATTGACTGATCTGGCCTTAAAACGCTAACCAAAACGGCCTTGCTGTGCTGGTACTGCGAAAGGCTGAAAGCAAGGGGAAACTACAGCCGTAATTTTTTCCGAGGGCATGCAGCTTTACTGTATGGTTAAATGATGATGACGTCCTCTTGGGTAAAATATTCCGGAGGTGAAATAGTCCCCCATTCCGATCTCCGGGCGGGGACTACTCAGTAGGACGTTGTTATCAACAGAAAGAAAACAGTCATTCTACGGATCGGAGAGAGGAATGTCAGATCCCTTAATCGGGCAGGTAGATTAGAAAATTTAAAAATGGTTCAAATGGCTCTGAGCACTATGGGACTCAACTGCTGTGGTTATAAGTCCCCTAGAACTTAGAACTACTTAAACCTAACTAACCTAAGGACATCACACACCTCCATGCCCGAGGCAGGATTCGAACCTGCGACCGTAGCAGTCGCACGGTTCCGGACTGCGCGCCTAGAACCGCGAGACCACCGCGGCCGGCAGAAAATTTAAAAATGGAAATGGATAGGTTAAAGTTAGATATAGTAGGAATTAGCGAATTTCGATGGCAGCAGGTACAAGACTTTTGGTCAGGTGAACACAGGGCTTTAAACACAAAATCAAATAGGGCTAATGCAGGAGTAGGTTCAATAATGAATAAAAAATAGGAGTGCGGGTAAACTACTACAAACAGCATAGTGAAGGCCAAGATAGACACGAAGCCCACGCCTACTACAGTAGTACAAGTTTATATGCCAACTGGCTCTGAAGATAAAGAAATTGAAGGAATATATGATGAGATAAAAGAAATTATTCAGATAGTGAAGGGAGACAAAAATTTAATAGTCATGGGTGACTGGAAATCGGCAGTAGGAAAAGGGAGAGAAGGAAACATGGTAGGTGAATATGGATCGGGGGTAAGAAATAAAAGAGGAAGCTGTCTGGTAGAATTTTGCACAGTGCATAACTTAATCATAGCTAACACTTGGTTCAAGAATCATAAAAGAAGATTATATTCATGGAAGAAGCCTGGAGATACTGACAGGTTTCAGATAGATTATATAATGGTGAGACCCGATTTAGGGACCAAGTTTTAAATTGTAAGACATTTCCAGGGGCAGATGTGGACTGACCACAATATATTGGTTATGAACTGTAGATGAAAACAGAAGAAACTGCAAATATGTGGGAGTTTAAAGGGATGGGACCTGGATAAACTGACTAAACCAGAGGTTGTACAGAGCTTTAGGGAGAGAATAAGGGAACAATTGACAAGAATGGGGGAAAGAAATACAGTAGAAGAAGAATGGGTAACTTTGAGGGATTAAGTAGTGAAGGCAGCAGTGGATGAAGTAGGTAAAAAGACGAGGGCTAGTAGAAATCCTTGGGTAACAGAAGAGATTCTGAATTTAATTGATGAAAGGAGAAAATACAAAAATGCAGTAAATGAAGCAGGCAAAAAGGAATACAAACGTCTTAAAAATGAGATCGACAGAAAGTGCAAAATGGCTAAGCAGGGATGGCTAGAGGACAAATATAAGGATGTAGAGGGATATCTCACTAGGGGTAAGAAAGATACAGCTTACAGGAGTATTAAAGAGACTTTTGGAGAAAAGAAAACCACTTGTATGAATATCAAGAGCTCAGGTGGAAACCCAGTTCTAAGCAAAGAAGAGAAAGTAGAAAGGTGGAAGGAGCATATAGAGGGTCTATACAAGGGCGATGTTCTTGAGGACAGTATTATGGAAATGGAAGAGAATGTAGATGAAGATGAAGTGGGAGATATGATACTGCGTGAAGAGTTTGACAGAGCACTGAAAAACCAGAGCCGAAACAAGGCCCCTGGAGTAGACAACATTCCATTAGAACTACTGACCGCCTTGGGAGAGCCAGTCCTGACAAAACTCTACCATCTGGTGAGCAAGATGTAGGAGACAGGCGAAATACCATCAGACTTCAAGAAGAATATAATAATTCCAATCCCAAAGAAAGAACGTGTTGACAGGTGTGAAAATTACAAAACTGTCAGTTTAATAAGTCACGGCTGCAAAATACTAACGCGAATTCTTTACAAACGAATGGAAAAACTGATAGAACCCGACCTCGGAGATGATCAGTTTGTATTTCGTGGAAATATTGGAACACGTGAGGCAATACTGACCCTACGATTTATCTTAGAAGCTAGATTAAGAAAAGGCAAACCTACGTTGTAGCATTTTTAGAGTTAGAGAAAGCATTTGACAATGTTGACTGGAATACTCTCTTTCAAATTCTGAAGGTGGCAGGGGTAAAATACAGGTAGCGAAAGGCTATTTACAATTTGTACAGAAACCAGCTGGCCGTTATAGGAGTCGAGGGGCACGAAAGGGAAGCAGTGGTTGGTGGGGAGTGAGACAGGGTTATAACCTCTCCCCAATGTTATTCAATCTGTATATGAGCAAGCAGTAAAGGAAACAAAAGAAAAATTCCTAGTAGGTATTAAAATCCATGGAGAAGAAATCAGAACTTTGAGGTTCGCCGATGACATTGTAATTCTGTCAGAGACAGCAAAGGACTTGGAAGAGGAATTGAACGGTATGGACAGTGTCTTGAAAGGAGGGTATAACATTAACATCAACAAAAGCAAAACGAGGATAATGGAATGTAGTAGAATTAAATCGGGTGATGCTGAGGGAATTAGATTAGGAAATGAAACAGTTGAAGTAGTAAAGCAGTTTTGCTATTTGGGGAGCAAAATAACTGATGATGGTCGAAGTAGAAAGGATATAAACTGTAGACTGGCAATGGCAAGGAAAGCGTTTCTGAAGAAGAGAAATTTGTTAACATCGAGTATAGATTTAAGTGTCAGGAAGTCGTTTCTGAAAGTATTTGTATGGAGTTTAGCCATGTATGGAAGTGAAACAAGGACGAAAAATAATTTGGACAAGAAGAGAATAGAAGCTTTCGAAATATGGTGCTACAGAAGAATGCTGAATATTAGATGGGTAGATCACATAACTAATGAGGAGGTATTGAATAGAATTGGGGAGGAGTTTGTAGCACAACTTGACTAGAAAAAGGGATGGGTTGGTAGGACATATTCTGAGGCATGAAGGGATCACCAATTTAGTATTGGAGGGCAGCGTGGAGGGTAAAAATCATAGAGAGAGACAAGAGATGAATACTCTAAGCAGATTCAGAAGGATGTAGGCTGCAGTACGTACTTGGAGGTGAAGCAACTTGCACAGGAAAGAGTAGCATGGAGAGCTGCATCAAACCAGTCTCAGGACTGAAGACCACAACAACAAACAACAACATCATGTTCATGACACTCTTTCACCTATTTTTAGATAACGGAAAACTTGCTGCCCTTCTTTGAACTTTCTCGATGCACTTCGTTAATCCTACCTATCCTTACCTTGCAGCAGTACTGCAAAAGAAGACGAACAAGCGTAGTGTAGGCAGTCTTCTCAGTAGATCTGTCGCATTTTCTAAGAGCTCTGCGAATGAAATACAGTCTTTGGTTGCCTTTATGACAACCTTTTCTCTGTCTTCCTTCCAGTTTAACCTGTTCGTTATTGTAGTTTCTGGATTTAGATTTGATTGATTTATTCTGTAACGGAAGTTTAACGTGTTCCTTTTAGTACTCACTTGGATAACATCATACACTTCGGTTTAGGGTCCATTGCCAATTTGCGCGCCATACAGATACCTTTTCCTAGTCGTTTTGCAGTTAGATGTTCTGATTACTTTACTAGACAATTAACGACATCACCGTCTGCCAACAATCTAAGACGGTTGGTCAGATTGTCTCCTAAATCGTTTATAAAGGTAAGGCGTAACAGAGGGCTTATAGCACTACCTTGGGGAACGCCAGAAATCGCTAATTTCTGTGACTTCTCGTCAGTTAATATGAACTGCGACGTTTGACAGGATATCACGAATGAGGCGATTTCCATAAGCACGCAGATTGATTACAGACCGCTTGTGAGGTACGGTGTCGTAAGCATTCTGAAAATCTAGAAATACGGAATCAATCTGAAATCCTTCCTGTGAGTAATGAGCTAGGTGTTTCATAAGAACGATATTTTCTAAATCTATGTTGACCACGTGTCGACAAACCATACTCTTGGAGGTAATTTATAATGTTAGAACACAATATATGTTCCAAAATTCTGTAGCATATCGACGTTAACCATATGGGCCTGTGATTTAGTGAGCCTATTGCCTTTCTTGAACATTGGCGTGACCTGTGCAACTTTCCAGTCTTTGGGTACGGAACTTTCGTCGAGAGAGAGGTTTTACTTGTTAAGCATTGAGTTATTCTCTCAGCATATTCTGAAAGGAACATGATTGGTATACAGACTTGCTTTTATTAAGTGATTTAAATTGCTTCACTACTCCGAGGATATCTTCTTGTAAGTTACTCATGTTGACAGTTGTTCTTGATTCGAGATCTGGAATATTTACTTCCTGTTCTTTGGTGAAGGATTTGCTGAAGGCTGTGTTCAGTAACTCTGCTTTAGCAGCACTGTCAGCTTAGAATATTTCATTGTTATTGCACGGAGAAGGCACTGATTGTGTCTTGCCGCTAGAATACTTTACATACGACCACAATATCTTTGTATTTTCTGCCAGGTTTCCAGAAAAAGTTTCGTTGTGGAAACTATTACAAGCATCTGTCATTGAAGTCTGTGCTAAATTTCGAGCTTCTGGAACATGTGACTTCACCATTAAACAAGGTACATGATACATCTGGAATGTCGTTTCTTATTACTAATGTTCCGAAGTTAGCACGCCTCTCAATTAGTTTCCATGGAACTCTTTATGGAGAGAAATGTGACAGGAATAGGACCCATGTTGATGGAGAATCCTTATGACACTTGGCTGACTCATGTCACTTCTTCGTGCGATTTCGAGGACGATAATGTGCGGATCAACTGCAACAGCAGAAAGAATAACCCCCCCCCCTCTTTCCCCTTAATTGCGTCCTTTGTTCCGTTCTGTTCCCTTATCTAGGTTTTACGAAGAATGGTTCAAATGGTCCTGAGCACCATGGGACTTAACTACTGAGGTCATCAGTCCCCTAGAACTTAGAACTACTTAAACCTAACTAACCTAAGGACATCACACACATCCATGCCCGAGGCAGGATTCGAACCCGCGACCGTAGCAGCAGTGCGGTTCCGGACTGAAAGTCAAAAATGGTTCAAATGGCTCTGAGCACCATGGGACTTAACTGCTGAGGTCATCAGTCCCCTAGAACTTAGAACTACTTAAACCTAACTAACCTAAGGACATCACACACATCCATGCCCGAGGCAGGATTCGAACCTGCGACCGTAGCGGTCACGCGGTTCCAAACTGACGCGCTTAGAACCGCACGGCCACACCGGCCGGCTGACTGAAAGTCCTAGAACCGCTCGGTCACTGCGGCCGGCTAGGTTTTACGCTACCACTTTCACGTAACTGGTTTAAAAGGTTGGTAAATAATTGCCGAGATGGTTGACGTCAATTAGGATATCCCGCCGCATGCACGGTACAAGAACGAGCTGCATTCTTCCTTCACTCTCCGTACTCAATGAGCATGTCGCGTTTTCCTGCATTGGTAAATCCCCTCATCCACTCACGGCCGACTGTTTAAACTGTCACACACTAAATAACAAGTCGCAATGCACTCAAGGAACAAAAAAGCACATTGTAAGCGAACATAGCACCGTACCTGGCAACTACGCAGGGTGAATAGCGCAAACAAGTGTCGGAGTAGAAATATTTGAGATACGATATCTCGTAAACGAGAAGCACTAGAATCCTGCAACCAACACCACTGATATTCTAATGTACTCTACCTTTAGTTTGTCAGTGTCAACAGACATTGTTCCATTGACAAAACCACATGTCACAAGAAACACATTCTGGAAGTATTTTTACAGTGTTTTTTGGCTAACAATACGATAGCCTGTCTCTCAATCCATTCTGGGAAAACCGCAGATCAATAGCGCATTGCATTTCCGCAATATTTGCCCTGCATTTTCTACGTGATTCATCCTCTGTGTAATAAAAAGATTCAAAGCATAAAAATTGGAACCACTAGAAACGTGCGACTGCACATTCGAGCGGACAGTCACTTTTTTTTAATGTGAATATCACTAGGAAGAGCAACCTAGTTAACGTTGCTACACATTAAGCGATATAACGATAATTTTGCGCAAACCATGTATATCAAATCATTTTTTTCCAAAGCTGGAGCCGGCAGTTGATTACAGATTTAGATGTGTACTTCATGAAGTACTTCGCTTCTACGTGTGATTTCCGTTTGCTGTGCGATGGGAACAGTTCACTTCTGAACGGGACGAAGTTAATTCTTCAACGTTCAGGAATATTATACGTCGTAGGGTTGACAGAACGGCACGAACTTCGGCGGAATTTTAATGAACACTTCGATATTCCGATTTCATCGACAACCACGCCATCGCGTAACAAGGGACAGTTTTTCGAGTTAATAATGTACATTTTTACGTCGGCCACCCCGGTAGCTGAGTGGTGCCGGCACGGTAGCTCAGCGTGTACGGTTAGAGACCTGGTTGGCCTCTATAATAAAAAACTGAGTGGAAACAACAACGAACGAACTTTAGCGGATGTTATGTGACGTCCGCTACGACGAAACAAAACGATCAACAACTAAAAAATGCGAAAAAGTAAAAAAAAAAGTGATTAGCGCGACAGAATGTCAATGCTAAGGGCTCGGGTTTGATTCCCGATTGGGTCGGATATTTTCTCTGCTCAGTGACTGAGTGTTGTGTTGTCCTATTCATCCCCATCGACGCGCAAGTCACCGAGGCGGCGTCAAATCGAAAGACTTGCACCCGGTGACCGGTCTACCCGACGGGAGGCGCTGGTCACACGACATTTACAATTTTATTTTACTGCATTTTCACGTAAGGTCTCCAGATTTTGCCCTATAATGCTCATAAATTTTTTTGTTTCAGTTGGCCGACAGCTATTTCTGTAACCTTCTCACCTCAAAACGGTAACTTTCTCTTACTAGATAGAGATGATACACAACTTTAGGAATTTAAAACTCTGCAACGACAAAAGGCAGAGCTAAGCACTATCTGTCGGCGAATTAAGGGAGCTATAAAGTTTCATTTAGTTGTACATTTGTTCACTTGAGGCGCTGTTGACTAGGCTCAAATGGAAACAGATGAATCTTTCGTTTCAAAGATTGTGTTTAGTGATGAAGCAACTTTCCAAACTAACGGGAAAGTCAACCGTCACAATGTCTGTATATGGAGCACTGAGAATCCGCGGGAAACAACTCAGTATGAACGTGACTCGCCTAAGGTGAACGTTTTCTGTGCCATTTCAGCCAATAAAGTTTTTGGTCCCTTTTTCTTCGAAGGTGCTACTGTAACTGGACTACAGTATCTGGAGATGTTAGAGAATTGGCTGTTCCCTCAGCTCGAACAAGAAGCACAACAATTCATATTTCAGCAGGATGGAGCGCCACCACAATGGAACTTATCTGTCCGTAACTACCTGAACGTCAACTACCCGAGGCGATGGATCGGCCGCCAGGCAGCCCGTGACAGAGCACTTCATCACTGGCCTCCAAGAAGCCCTGATCTTACCCCCTGCGATTTTTTATTATGGGGATATGTTAAGGATATGGTGTTTCGGCCACCTCTCCCAGCCACCATTGATGATTTGAAACGAGAAATAACAGCAGCTATCCAAACTGTTACGCCTGATATGCTACAGAGAGTGTGGAACGAGTTGGAGTATCGGGTTGATATTGCTCGAGTGTCTGGAGGGGGCCATATTGAACATCTCTGAACTTGTTTTTGAGTGAAAAAAAACCTTTTTAAATACTCTTTGTAATGATGTATAACAGAAGGTTATATTATGTTTCTTTCATTAAATACACATTTTTAAAGTTGTGGTATTCTTTTTTAATCACCCTGTATTCTGTTTCATCGGTACTTACAAAGCAATGAGAGTAGAGTTCATGAATTAGGGGGAAGATTTGTAGTTGAAACGATCTTTGTGTTTCCGATATTTTGTCGGACGGACGCCTGTCTTTAGTGCTGATGTAGTTGGTGGCATGGCACTAGTGTTTCCCCTCTGAAGAATGTCACCAGCTGTTTCGTACTTGGAATTCAAAATATTCTGACAGCAACGATGCAGCTACAGCCATTGCCCAAAGCCGCAGTGCTCGTGTGGTGACCACATGTTCATTGCTTATAGCCTCTGCAGAACGGAAGAACACCCACGAATCGATCATTTTGTATTTATCTCGAGTTTATCCTCCACTCGTAATTTAGGCCTCCATCTCCATATTTATTTTGTACCTGCGAACTTGCGCACTATCACACTACCCAGTACGGATTAACACTTTTCGGAAAACTATTGCCAACAGTTTTTGTCTGCACGAATTTGGTCCTCGTGTCCAACAAGACGTAAGCCGATTAATGGAACGAATCACAGTGTGTAAGCAACAGCCACAAAATCCGGAGAGCTCACAAACGAAACTTGTCATTGCTTTTCGGAAAAGTTCTTTGACCTTATGTCAAAATGGGGGCCCTTCACTACGTATTTGACTCGTTGGGTGGCAAAGCTTTTTCTTCTTTATAAGATGGGTAAAGTAGTTCCGCCATAGTTTATGCCATGCCGTAAATCCTACAACGTATTCTTTTAATAACAACTGAAGAACTACATTCGGCTATTAAAGACTGATGTGTCAATCTCACTGCACAGCAAACGGGTAACTCAAGTAGCAGCACAATAATTAATAAAATATACGTCTGAATCCGTAATATATTGCTGGTTCCAGCTTTAGAGAAAATGTGTTGATATGCTTAGTTTGCCTTAAAATTAACGCCAGATCGCGAAGTATTCACCAATGGTAACAAGATTGCTTTCCCTCATGACGTTCACCCAAAAAGTGCGGCTGTATCACATGCACATATCCATCTTGAGTTGTACTTCAATCTTACATGATTTTAATGTTTTTACTATACATATATAGCAACCTGAGAAATGCGTTGCTTCTGTTGAAGTGTAAGAAACAAAAAATCTAAGGAAAAAATAGAAATACTACAATTTATACGTTTTTCATTTTAAGTTACTGTTAATTACAGAAAGTTACACTAAGCGATCAAAAGTATCCGGACACCAACAAAAACACACTTTTTTTCATATTAGGTGCATTGTGTTGTCACCTACTGTCAGGTACCCCATATCAGTAACCTCAGTAGTCATTAGACAATGTGAGAGAGCAGAATGGGGCGCTCCGCGGAACTCATGGACTCTGAACGTGGTCGGGTGACTGGTTGTCACTTGCGTCATACGTCTGTACACGAGATTTCTACGCTCCTGAACATCCCTAGGTCCACCGTTTCTGATGTGACAGTGAAGTGGAAACGTGAAGGGCCACGTACAGTACAAAAGCGTACTGGCTGACCTAATCTGTTGACTGACAAAGATCGCCGACAGTTGAGGAGGGTCGTAATGTGTAATAGGCAGACATAGATCCAGACCATCACACAAGAATTCCAAACGCCATCAGGATCCACTTTAAGTACTATGACAGTTAGGCTGGAGGTAAAAAACTGGGATTTCATGGTCGAGCGGCTGCTCATAAGGCACACATCACGCGGTAAATGCCACACGAAGCCTCGCTTGGTGTAAGAGCGTAAACATTGGACGATTGCACAGTGCAAAAGCGTTGTGTGGAGTGACACATCACGGTACACAATGTGGCGATCCGATGGCAGGGTATGGGTATGGCGAATACCCGGTGACCATCATCTTTCAGCGTGTGCAGTGCCAACAGTAAAATTCGGAAGTGGTTGTGTTATGGCGTGGTTATGTTTTTCATCGAGGGGACTTGCACCAATTGTTGTATTGCGTGGAACTATCACAGAACAGGGCTAAATTGCTTCCCACTGTTGAAGAGCAATTCGGGGACGGCGATTGCATCTTTCAACACGGCCTGTGGCGGAGTGGTTACACGACATCCCTGTAATGGACTGGCCTGCACAGAGTCCTGACTTGAATCCTATAGAACACCTTTGGGATGTTTTGGAACGCCGACATGATGCCAGGACTCACCGACCGACATCGATACCACTCCTCAGTGCAGCACTCCGTGAAGAATGGGCTGCCATTTCTCAAGAAATCTTCCAGCACCTGATTGAACGTATGTCTGCGGGAGTGGAAGCTGTTATCAACGCTAAGGGTTGGCCAACACCACAATCAATTCCATCATTACCGATGGACGGCGCCACTAGCTTTTAAGTCATTTTCAGTCAGATGTCCGGATACTTTTGATCACATAGTGCATATAAAATTTGTGATGATAAAATATACTTTTAGAAATATCTGAAATGATTATTTCTTCTGTCAGTAACAAAGCCGTGACGGGACCGGAGCCAGCAGTACCTCTGATATGAGTACGATCGATTTCCTAGCACAGAGGTTTGTTTTGGGGCTTGGGCTGGCTCGGGATATAAGCGAGTGCCGGCTGCGAGTAAAGGGAACAACGCTTTGAGAACGGAAGGCGGCGGTGCGCGAGTCGGCGATTGGCTGGCGGGTAGAAGCGAAGACGGCGTGCCTGAGGCAGGGCGGCGGTTATCACGTGGTTATACTAGAGGCGGCGGGAGTTGGCCGACGCTGTGCATTCTCCAGCAACTTCGTGAGCTGGGGATGTGCCCGCTTTGTGGAGGGACACGCTGTTAAGGTCTTGCGAAGTGATAGTCTGACATCTTCGCAAAATCGCCCCAGCATCAAGACACCCAGTTAAGTACTGCAATTACTAAGAGCGCTTAGTTAACTGGGATTATGTCGCTCTTGGTATAATAAGACGCTTCCGGACGCATGATATGTGTGTTCGATTTCATGCGATGGCTCTTACAAAGCGTGTGCTCTGCTTCCGCACAATATTGATGTATTTTCTGAATGTTAGTTCATTAGCTATTATGAGCAAGTGTTTCATTTGCTTACGATATCGGTTAATCCGTGTCAATATATCCTGTGCGGGCAATCTGAGTTTTAATTTAAAAGGTTACCGTGTTGAGCTTTGCAGGCCCACTTCAGGTGGCCAATAAGTGTGTCATTAAGTTCTAGTGAGTGTCGGTTCTCGTGAGCCTGTTCATGTCGCACTCTTAGCGTTGTTTATCAGATACTGTTTCACTTAAAGAAAGCACTTCCGATTGAAATATAGTTGTGTTTAGCTTTGCTTTTATAGTGTTAATTTACTGGTCACTCTTGAATGTTAAAGTTAAGGAAAGTTTTTTTCGTCTCCTGTTGTGGGGTGTGATCTGTATTTCTGTGAGCTTGTAACCTTCCCGTATAAATAAACAGATATAAAATAAAAATATTTAACCTTCCGAACAGAAAAAAGAATAAAAAATAATAAAGAATAATGAATAAAAATAATTAATTTTGGATAATTAAATTCTGACATATGGAAACTGATAAATCTTAACTCATGAAAAACTGACAAATTTTGACGTGAGCAGCTCCCTGTGAAATCAATCTGAATCTGTCCGTGAGAAATAAACTGAAAAATTCTTACCTCATGATGGTGTCACCGGATAACGCTGTCTATATATCTGCTTGTAAATGGCATAGCTCAGTGCAAAGCTGGCCTATCTACTAATACTGGATAACATTTATCAGAAATCTGAATTACTGGAAAAACTGACTTTACTTAGTGACACAGCTGCACAGCTGCTCGTCTGGTTACTAAAGAGCACAAGACTATGATCTGACGAAAATTCTGGAGTATTTTAATTTACATAAATGACTGGATCGGGACAGCAATGACTTAAGGGCAAATTATTCTTGATGACTGGTAAAAACAATTACATTCTGAAATTTTTTACGTTATTGATAAAGATCTACAATCCATTACCGGGAAAATGGAATATATTACAAATCTGAGTCAGCTGGTGCCGAGGAATCACAAAAGAAAAATTGAAACAAATTCATATTAACATGTGAGACAAATGACTTACCTACGCGCATGCCAATACAAATAATAAAATTTACCTTACAATAGATGGTTGACTTAATTACACTGTTGATTTTTCATTATATTAATAATTACTCATTTGTTCATCATCATCTCATTCCATGGTATCATTTAGCTCTTTGCGGCTGATCGCAATTATTATCCAGTTCCATATAATAAAATTTTACAGTTTGTTCTACACTGTGACTTTAACAACTACTAACTATAAACTGCGCCGTACCAGCGACAGACTACAACTACACTGTAGCGGCGAGCGACTGCAACTGCGGCAGAGACTGCTCTGACCTGTGACTATTACAGCTCTCTTTTAAAAGGGGCAAAAATATTTTATGTCTCAGGCAGCACCTGTGAATTTTCGTTCTAGCAAGTGAGCAGTACATCGAGATTACATTTGCTCCAGCAGGGTGGTGAAACCCTTACAAAGCTGAGGTAGCGGGCAACCGAAACGCACAACTTCCCTTTAGATTACAAGCTTGGCTTACGGGCGGTGGACTAGGCTGAGTTCGTGTGTTCCCCTTCGGTAACGTTTGCTGGGTTCACATTTCGGTGGCCTACTCGATGTGGGGTTGCAAACGAGCCACGTCTTGGTTCGAAGTTAAGTATTACTTCCCTCAGTCGGCTCCACCGTTCGTGGCTAAAATTCGGCCTTACAAACTAGGGCCTTACTTCTGTTGTTACATGTTTATGATTGTACAAAGTTGTAACTTTATATGACCTAAAAGCCCATCCTACAAGCCAATGGGCATTTGAATAATTTCGTGGTTCGCTCTGCAAGGTTTTCTAGTCTAGTAATTTGCAACATTATCCAAGTTACGTTTTAATAAATATGTTCTAAGTATTCGTATTAAAACTTAGTGTGTGTGTGTGTGTGTGTGTGTGTGTCCACTGTTATTTTACATGTAATGTTAAAGTATTGGGATTGAAAGGGTCTTAAATAACGTGTCTTAACTAGAGTTGTTTTGTTAAAGTTATGGTTAAATTCAGCCTCAGTGACGTTCCTCAGTGTTTATAGGAGATCGTTGGCTAATGATTTATTAACTTGCTTGTGTTTTTATGTAATGAGTGCTTTGTAAATAATCTTCCCTGAGTGGCGTCTGTCAGTTTTCATGTGAGATTGTTTTTGGTAGTTAATAAACAGTGTAATTGAAATGTTCACTTTATTGGGTCAGCCATTCCACTCCCTTTCGATTTAAAGGTTAAACAATGCTGTGCGTGTGAACTCATGAAGTAACACCAAAATTTCGTTATTTTCTCGGAAACTATTGAACGTTGGCACCTAAGACGAAATAGGCGTCCCTCTATCTTCAGCCTTCTTTCACCAAGCGTCGTTTCATCTGTGCCGGAGTGAGATCAGTGTCTTACCCCGTTGTTTGTGGTCTCCCTGAATTACTAATGTATGAAGATCTCACTTGCTGTACATTGTTTCATTCAAAGGCGTATCAAACTCTTCTCTAATTTATTTTATTTCTTACTTGTAGACAGATCGGTTCTCAGGAACTTTGACTGCTTTCGTTTGTTTCTTATCTAATAATTTATTTGTTTGGAACTAATGAAATCTGGCTCATCAAGCCATAATTTAATTTATCTAATTCAGAGGACCCCGAAACCCACCACACATTATGGTCGGTCGCATATATGAATTTTATAAATGATATTCCTGTATTTTCATTTTTAACGCGCCAGTACCCAGTTTGGGGCTCAAATCTCAGCGTCTCGCATGTCCGAACATCGGCGTTGCCAGAGATCAAGTATCCAAGGGAATGATTCTGAATCTTCACAGAATTATTGCGAAACGAAAATATTTTGTATAACAAAAAGTGAAGTTTTGGAAAGTAATCTCAGATTAACACTTCTTCGCCATATTTGACTGTTTCCTTCCAGGAATTCTTCACTCTTTCACTGTGTTGCTGTTTCCTCTTCTCAGGCCTTAATGGACGTGTTTTCTTTGCCCTCCTTCCTATGATTCCTTCCACTTGTGACCTCTAATTCCACTCTATGTATGTGATTTCTCCTTGTCTTATGTTGTTTCTTTGTACGCCTTTCTTTAAATCTTAAATCCAGATCTTAGTTGACTGTTTTCGCCTCTTGCTAACCGTTCTCCATAAGTGACTAAGAAACATCAGAATCACATTGCTTATTGTATTACATTTTCTGTTTTCTTTCATATTTTACAATGCCTTAATTTCGATGAGACTGTCGTTTCCTCTCTCCACTGTATGAGTGATTTCCAGCATCTCACTAACTTAAGTGGCGAAAATTACCCAGCAGACTAGTAACATCTGACTACTAAATGACGTAGAAGCGATAAAACTGTTACTAGACGTTATCGAGGGCACGCCATCCGTCTACGGAGTGTTGCTGTCAAAGCAGCAACGATATTCTCAAGATATGAACACCTCTAGAGCGTAACTTACACTGGTTGCTACATTTTAGCCTCGGGGAGTTCCGTTCCCTATCCGTTGCACTTAAATTCAGTGGCCTGCGTGCTGAATGTCGTGTCGTGTTTGGCTTCTTGATGGTAGTCAGTGGGGAGTGAAGGGGTCAAGCGGGATGTTGATACATAGACTATGGAATAAAATTAAATCAGTCGTCGTGCTCTGTTTAACAATCACATTATTTCTGTCCATTGAAATGGAAATGAGAGTTTGGCGTCATTGGCCGGGAGGCCCCTTGCGGGGAAGGTCCGGCCACCTTGGTGCAGGTCTTACTACATTCGACGCCACATTGGGCGACCTGCGCGCCGGATGGGGATGAAATGATCATGAGGACAACACAACACACAATCCCTGAGCGTAGAAAATCTCCAGCCCACCCGGGAATCGAACCCGGGCCCGTAGGACGGCAATCCGTCACGCTGACCTCTCAGCTACCGGGGCGGACCTTTCTGTCTATAAGACACTGCGAAGAAAATTCGAATTTAGCTCATGTCACTGGCATGAAGTCTTATGATCAGGATTTTTACTTTATTACATCTCCGTGAAACGACACACATGCTATAAAAAGTAGATGGCGCGATGACAAAGATAGGGAAGTACTGTGACAACTGTCACACTCTTCAGTAGTATTGGTACCAGCGTGGAACTGTAAAACCTTGCGTGGAGTGCGGCTTTCTCCTCGTCAGGCAGGTGACGTGACGTCAGAGGCGCGAGGTTGAAAATCATTGTTGTTATGCTTTGTGAAAACTTAAGAAACAGTCTATATCATTTCTGCTATATGCCAAAGAAGTACACGATTTTGAAAGTCTCGCTAAGCGAATATTTTAAGACTTGTAGTTAATACGTCAGATGTAAAACTGAAACGTTATTCGCATTTATAGACAATAATGTTAGAGAATAGTAGTATTTAATCATAATTTCCGAATACGGTCACCTGCGATCCCATGTCAAGTGTCCTTTTGAAGAAAAAGCTTCATCGATTCACGTTACATGGCATCACGCAATTAGACGACTATTCAAAAGAGGGAGATAAAACAGATTCAGAATACTAAGAATGAGCTAGCTATAGGCAACACAATAAATAGAACAACAACAGTAACACCAGTAGCAATAACAGATGGCACCTGTAATAATGCATTATTAGGTCTACAATAATCTTTCCATGGTGAATGATAAGTAACTAAAAGTTTCAAGGGTACCACCGAAAAGCTAGTCTTTGGAATATTGGAATTCATTTATCTCGAAGGCAAATTTTTGGTTACTTTGTACATTAAGCTTATAAATCGCCGAGTTTGTAGCTTCTGTCTAATTTACGCCCATCTGTTACACAAATGAATGTACAGATACACTTGAAGTGTCATCTTGATTGGCGTACAATTGTATTTCTGAAAAATGGCCAGTGGAGTAATAGGTTGAAGATTTCTTTGTATACGTAAGTAACTGATTCAAATTTCCCTCCGACATCCCTAAACTTCCTTGGTGCCTTTTCTTTGTGCCTAATTAATATTGGTGAAAGTGTCCTTCTCCACCAGTATCGAACTGTACACAGTATGGTTCTAGACGGGTTTGCATTGGAGATCAGAGTTAGTGATGTTGTACTGGACGAAAGTATTCGTCCGAAGCACAGCCGGGAGAAATTTGAATTTACTGCTGATTAGCCTCGCAGGGTTATCCCTCAACAACTTGTGTTGCGACGGAGCTTTACGTAACTTTAGACGCTGAACATTAACTCCACAGACAAAATTTCGTAAACGTTTGAGAGATATATTCCGGGTATTTAGATTTGAGGTACTCCTTGTTCCTGAGGGCTCTTTTCACATCTTTGTGTATATATTACACTGAAAAAATTTGCACAACACTGCAAATGTCGACGGTTTGAGTTGCTATGTCTGTTTTTGATCAAACTTGTTTCATTCAGTCACGATACTTGCTATCGACAATGGTAATTCTCACATTACTCATCGCTATGAACCTTATACTCTGTACTAGTCGTTTCCATCACGAATTCGTTGCACGATATCAGTGATGCACATTAGTATGGGTAGGTGTTGGCGATTAATTATTACAGAATTTTTCGCTGTTGCGTAATTATCTTCAAAGAAACAGAGGTAACTGCAGTAACAAACACTTTATCTGGCAGCAGGTTGGTTTAATTCGGGATTCTAATACACCACGAAGCGGCCGTGCGGTTAAAGGCGCTGCAATCTGGAACCGCAAGACCGCTACGGTCGCAGGTTCGAATCCTGCCTCGGGCATGGATGTTTGTGATGTCCTTAGGTTAGTTAGGTTGAACTAGTTCTAAGTTCTAGGGGACTAATGACCTCAGCAGTTGAGTCCCATAGTGCTCAGAGCCATTTGAACCATTTTGAATCTAATACACCATATTATTCCCCACTATTTTGGCTACAAAAATCTGTATTTCGATGGAATCTCCGTTCAGTGCCACGACCTTGCGCCACCTTACTGTGAAGGCCTGTATGTTATGTCTGCATGGTAGAAGTACACATCGAAGTCTGAGCCAACATCTTGCTGCAGCAATAACCTCCCCATGATCCACGTACTGCTTCCCACGTAGTGCGTCCTTCATTGGGCGAAACAGACGGAAGTCGGAACGTGCAACATCCGCCACCTTTCTGTGAAGGCCTGTATGTTATGTCTGCATGGTAGAAGTACACATCGAAGTCTGAGCCAACATCTTGCTGCAGCAATAACCTCCCCATGATCCACGTACTGCTTCCCACGTAGTGCGTCCTTCATTGGGCGAAACAGACGGAAGTCGGAACGTGCAACATCCGCCACCTTTCTGTGAAGGCCTGTATGTTATGTCTGCATGGTAGAAGTACACATCGAAGTCTGAGCCAACATCTTGCTGCAGCAATAACCTCCCCATGATCCACGTACTGCTTCCCACGTAGTGCGTCCTTCATTGGGCGAAACAGACGGAAGTCGGAACGTGCAACATCCGCCACCTTTCTGTGAAGGCCTGTATGTTATGTCTGCATGGTAGAAGTACACATCGAAGTCTGAGCCAACATCTTGCTGCAGCAATAACCTCCCCATGATCCACGTACTGCTTCCCACGTAGTGCGTCCTTCATTGGGCGAAACAGACGGAAGTCGGAACGTGCAACATCCGCCACCTTTCTGTGAAGGCCTGTATGTTATGTCTGCATGGTAGAAGTACACATCGAAGTCTGAGCCAACATCTTGCTGCAGCAATAACCTCCCCATGATCCACGTACTGCTTCCCACGTAGTGCGTCCTTCATTGGGCGAAACAGACGGAAGTCGGAACGTGCAACATCCGCCACCTTTCTGTGAAGGCCTGTATGTTATGTCTGCATGGTAGAAGTACACATCGAAGTCTGAGCCAACATCTTGCTGCAGCAATAACCTCCCCATGATCCACGTACTGCTTCCCACGTAGTGCGTCCTTCATTGGGCGAAACAGACGGAAGTCGGAACGTGCAACATCCGCCACCTTTCTGTGAAGGCCTGTATGTTATGTCTGCATGGTAGAAGTACACATCGAAGTCTGAGCCAACATCTTGCTGCAGCAATAACCTCCCCATGATCCACGTACTGCTTCCCACGTAGTGCGTCCTTCATTGGGCGAAACAGACGGAAGTCGGAACGTGCAACATCCGCCACCTTTCTGTGAAGGCCTGTATGTTATGTCTGCATGGTAGAAGTACACATCGAAGTCTGAGCCAACATCTTGCTGCAGCAATAACCTCCCCATGATCCACGTACTGCTTCCCACGTAGTGCGTCCTTCATTGGGCGAAACAGACGGAAGTCGGAACGTGCAACATCCGCCACCTTTCTGTGAAGGCCTGTATGTTATGTCTGCATGGTAGAAGTACACATCGAAGTCTGAGCCAACATCTTGCTGCAGCAATAACCTCCCCATGATCCACGTACTGCTTCCCACGTAGTGCGTCCTTCATTGGGCGAAACAGACGGAAGTCGGAACGTGCAACATCCGCCACCTTTCTGTGAAGGCCTGTATGTTATGTCTGCATGGTAGAAGTACACATCGAAGTCTGAGCCAACATCTTGCTGCAGCAATAACCTCCCCATGATCCACGTACTGCTTCCCACGTAGTGCGTCCTTCATTGGGCGAAACAGACGGAAGTCGGAACGTGCAACATCCGCCACCTTTCTGTGAAGGCCTGTATGTTATGTCTGCATGGTAGAAGTACACATCGAAGTCTGAGCCAACATCTTGCTGCAGCAATAACCTCCCCATGATCCACGTACTGCTTCCCACGTAGTGCGTCCTTCATTGGGCGAAACAGACGGAAGTCGGAACGTGCAACATCCGCCACCTTTCTGTGAAGGCCTGTATGTTATGTCTGCATGGTAGAAGTACACATCGAAGTCTGAGCCAACATCTTGCTGCAGCAATAACCTCCCCATGATCCACGTACTGCTTCCTACGTAGTGCGTCCTTCATTGGGCGAAACAGACGGAAGTCAGAACGAGCAACATCCGGGCAGTAGGATGGATGAGGAGGAACAGTACAATGAAGTTACGTGAGCTCGTCTCGGGTGCGCACACAAGTGAGGCCTTGCACTGTCATCGACAAGAAATTCGAAAAAAAAAAAAATAATGGTTCACATGGCTCTGAGCACTATGGGACGTAACAGCTGAGGTCATCAGTCCCCTAAACTTAGTACTACTTAAACCTAACGACATCACACACATACATGCCCGAGGCAGGATTCGAACCTGCGACCGTAGCAACAGCGCGGTTCCGGACTGAAGCGCCTAGAACCGCTCGGCCACCGTGGCCGGCGACAAGAAGTTCGATTGTATTTCTATGGTGACGAACACGCTGAAGACTTCATTTTCCTTGTGGCAGCACAATACACTTCCGTGTTGATCGTTGCGCCATGACGGACGATATCAAACAGAAAAAAAGTCTTTCAGGATCTCAGAAGACGACATGGCTTTACCACCTGAGGGTGTAGCTTTGAAGTTTTTCTTCGGAGAAGAAGTGGTGTGACGCCTCTCCATGGACTGTCGTTGCGACGATTAGAGATGCCTCACCCAACGACTCGCCGTGCTTTTGTTCACTGTCAAGTCGCCATAGACTTTTTCCAAGCGCCTTTGAATACCTGCGATGCTCTGTTTTTCCGCCAAAGAAACCCAATGACAGCTATCTGCTTGGAACGCACCTCCATTGCAGACGCCTGTTTGAAACGCCTCGTGTAACACTGCCACTTATCGAAATTTTATGAATCCATAGGTGCATTTTTTGAATGGAAATAGTAGGAGAAAAAAAACTTTAACATCACTTAAACGCCCCTCATATCAACATACTAATAAAATACCCTAACACCCATAGGAATTTTATCGCTGGTTTGGCTTTATTCAATAAGGTTTTACTGCATAGGGAGAGTGCTAGACCAACGAATCCAGTGTGGGAAACTGTTCATTTGCATCTCAGACTTTATAGTGTGGTTGTCACGTAGGGCAATCGCCCTTAGTGCTACAAAACGTTCAGGCTACTTTCAGGACGTGACAATACATGAGTGACATTTACGGTGCAAAAACAGAAGGCCAGTTTTGTACCACGCGGAACTGTAGGAGAACGAGGCCGAGCTTGTCAGACCGGAGCCCCATCCCCGGGCGCCAGTACGAGCAGTTGGTTCCGCGCCGCTGTGTGCGCCCGGGCTTTACTGCGCAGTAAAGTCGCAGGGTAGCGTCCCGTCCATCTCTTGGCGGCGAACCAGAGACTTAGCCGCGCCTGAGAATACATTCTGCCCTGTCTCCCCTGCCGGGATGATCCTGGCTATCGCCGAAAGTTGAAAGTCGCGACGAGAGCTCCGGAGTGTTCATTCGAGCGAGACTTCCACCGGGAATTTACACAAGTTTCTCGCCGCTCGTAACGCTACGTATAGACTTTATCGTTGACTTGCAGGCAGACCTATTGCAGTAAGTGGAGGAATAAAACGAGGTAACTGGTAAATATTGATGCAATTAAGGTACTGTAGTTCAACGAGAAACTGACAACGTCGAGGTAAATTTCCCATCTACTCACAGAACAATTTTGACGTGTTTTAACAAGTTTATCCACTTAAATTGAACAGTGTAAAAAGAGGGCTGTGGAATGAATAACCGATTTATCAACTAGTAGGAATGTAGATTCTTCATTTGTGTGGCTCCGAGTGAGGTACGCTAAGCGAGTAATATATTTTTCGTTATTTCCATTACACGTTAGTTAAACTACTTCAGAAGCGCCAGCTTTTCTTCTTGACGTAAATACAGAGAGAGAGAGAGAGGGGGGGGGGAGGGAGGTTTGACTGTATCCCACTCCAACTAATTTGATAAGCTATCAATGAAGACGTCGTGCCTTAATACCTTATCAACAGCGCCAGGATGGTGGCTAAGAACACCAAGAGTTCTGGTGCATGAAGGATCATAAAAAGTCGCCAATGTTATTTGTTGTGGGCGTGGAGTGTACCACACGAGACCCACAGCAGAACTTAATGCTGCAGATGGTAGTAATATTGCTATCTCCATTACAGAGGGTGCGCAGCTCGTAGTCTCGCCGTAGCGTTCCCACTTACCAGGCACGGGGTCCCGGGTTCGATTCCCAGCGGGGCCAGGGATTTTCAGCTGCCACGAGATGACTGGGTGTTGTTGTGTCGGCTTCATCATCATCATCATCATCATCATCATCATCTCCATTGCGGTCGGAGGAAGGAAACGGGAAACCTCCTCCATTAGGACCATGCCTAGTATGGCTGTGACGGTCTCCCGCATCGTTCCCCTACACTGTCAAGAAGCATGGGAATTCATTTCCATTTCCATTGTAGAGGAATTGCAACGACAAACGTGACAAACGTCTCAGCTTCGACTCCAATGGTACTCTTCAAGTAAAAACCTATAAAAGATTGCGGTAGGTGGATTTATTCTTGTCTTTTACGGTCTCTTTACAAATAAAATATAGCACCAGTTGTGAGCGCAGCTATGATCAAAGCAACCTGGACGACGAGAACGCCTTAAACTCCGTAAACCGAAATATACAAGATGGGAGTCTGCTCTGCCGAAAGGTGCAGCAATGAATACGCGGTAGTAACAGCTGCCACAAAATGGAACCTCCCTGCTATTGATACACACGAGCTCCGTTCAATACACAGATGTCTTCCTACCGTAGCTAATGACATTTTCATCAGAAATTTGTTACATCTCCCATTACTGAGAAAACGAGGGTAATGTGGATCCACTAAAAAAGACATGTCCACAAGAATGTGATAAAACGGCATACAAGTTGGAAACTAACGTCAGGGTACCGTATTATCAACCGTTGGCAGTAATACATCGTTAACAAGAATACGAAGATCTTTGTACTGCGCTCCGGAAATTCAGTCGATTGGAAAAAAGTAGCTTTCCGATGTCTGACCATGTGGACGAGTCCTCTGACTGGTTTGGTGCGGCCCGCCACGAATTCCTATCCTGTGCCAGCCTACATCTTAGAGTAGCACTTGCAACCTACGTTCTAAATTATTTGATGGATGTATTCCAATCTCTGTCTTCCTCTACAGTTTTGGCCCTCTACAGCTCCCTCTAGTACCACGGAAGTCATTTCCTGCTGTCTTCACAGATGCCCTGCGACTCCTTGTCTGTGTTTTCCACATACACGCCTGGAAATTGAAATAAGAACACCGTGAATTCATTGTCCCAGGAAGGGGAAACTTTATTGACACATTCCTGGGGTCAGATACATCACATGATCACACTGACAGAACCACAGGCACATAGACACAGGCAACAGAGCATGCACAATACCGGCACTAGTACAGTGTATATCCACCTTTCGCAGCAATTCAGGCTGCTATTCTCCCATGGAGACGATCGTAGAGATGCTGGATGTAGTCCTGTGGAACGGCTTGCCATGCCATTTCCACCTGGCGCCTCAGTTGGACCAGCGTTCGTGCTGGACGTGCAGACCGCGTGAGACTACGCTTCATCCAGTCCCAAACATGCTCAATGAGGGACAGATCCGGAGATCTTGCTGGCCAGGGTAGTTAACTTACACCTTCTAGAGCACGTTGGGTGGCACGGGATACATGCGGACGTGCATTGTCCTGTTGGAACAGCAGGTTCCCTTGCCGGTCTAGGAATGGTAGAACGATGGGTTCGATGACGGTTTGGATGTACCGTGCACTATTCAGTGTCCCCTCGACGATCACCAGTGGTGTACGGCCAGTGTAGGAGATCGCTCCCCACACCATGATGCCGGGTGTTGGCCCTGTGTGCCTCGGTCGTATGCAGTCCTGATTGTGGCGCTCACCTGCACGGCGCCAAACACGCATACGACCATCATTGGCACCAAGGCAGAAGCGACTCTCATCGCTGAAGACGACACGTCTCCATTCGTCCCTCCATTCACGCCTGTCGCGACACCACTGGAGGCGGGCTGCACGATGTTGGGGCGTGAGCGGAAGACGGCCTAACGGTGTGCGGGACCGTAGCCCAGCTTCATGGAGACGGTTGCGAATGGTCCTCGCCGATACCCCAGGAGCAACAGTGTCCCTAATTTGCTGGGAAGTGGCGGTGCGGTCCCCTACGGCACTGCGTAGGATCCTACGGTCTTGGCGTGCATCCGTGCGTCGCTGCGGTCCGGTCCCAGGTCGACGGGCACGTGCACCTTCCGCCGACCACTGGCGACAACATCGATGTACTGTGGAGACCTCACGCCCCACGTGGTGAGCAATTCGGCGGTACGTTCACCCGGCCTCCCGCATGCCCACTATACGCCCTCGCTCAAAGTCCGTCAACTGCACATACGGTTCACGTCCACGCTGTCGCGGCATGCTACCAGTGTTAAAGACTGCGATGGAGCTCCGTATGCCACGGCAAACTGGCTGACACTGACGGCGGCGGTGCACAAATGCTGCGCAGCTAGCGCCATTCGACGGCCAACACCGCGGTTCCTGGTGTGTCCGCTGTGCCGTGCGTGTGATCATTGCTTGCACAGCCCTCCCGCAGTGTCCGGAGCAAGTATGGTGGGTCTGACACACCGGTGTCAATGTGTTCTTTTTTCCATTTCCAGGAGTGTATTCCTTTCCTACCAGATTCTGCGTAGAACCTCCTCATTCCTTACCTTATCGGTCCACCTAATTTTAGCCGGGTGGAGTGGTCGCGGGGTCAGAGGCGCCATGTCACGAATCGCGCGCCCCCTCCCGCCGGAGGCTTGAGTCCACCCTCGGGCATGGGTGTGTGTGTTGTTCTTAGCATAAGTTAGTTTAAGTAGTGTGTAAGTCTAGGGATCGATGACCTCAGCAGTTTGGTCCCTTAGCATTGCACACACCTTTGAACATTTTCCAGCTAATTTTCATCATTCGCCCGTAGCACCACATCTCAAATGCTTCGATTGTCTTCCATACTGGTTTTCCCACAATCCATGTTTCACAACCATACAATGCTGTGCTTCAAATGTACATTTTCAGAAATACGCCTTAAGCTGGGGAAGAAATTTGTGAGAATGTTCTAAAGTACACTAACAAATTTCATTACCTTAAAGTGGGTAGCCAAAGGAAACAATGACTATGCACAGATTCTGATAACCAGACTGCGTCCCGACGCTTTGTGTTGAATCCAGAATCTCCTTCCACTGTCCTACAGAGTGAAGACGGATGACGTTTATTACTGCTGTTCCAGAGAAGTAGTTTGTGTGTCACTGCCAGATATCATCTAGTCCCTTCATCCTCTCATCACCGCTGACAAAAGCTACATATTATATCTGACTTGTACACATCTTACTTAGCTACATAAAAAATTACAATCCGGAGACCACACTCAGACAGCGATGTAAAGGTCTTTGTATGCACTGCGAAAGAATTGTTTTTGTAACCACAGCTGAATGGGGCCTCGAGGTCTCACAATCAAAGGTGATGCACGACTTCGCTAAAAATACACCAAGCGTCTCTTGTCTGTATTTATAATGAATTCCATTAGCTATCTGGTCTTACTAATCGCCAGGCGCAGTGAGTTTGTGATCCTTTCCTTTACGCCCTCTGGCCTCTGTGTTCCTCTAGCCAGCCCAGCATATGTTGTATTCCGTCGGCTAAGCCGACGTAAAGCTGACATAACTGCACTCAGTTACTCAAAAGAAGAAAACAATGAAGAGCCAAGAATAAAAGGAGATGCCTAGGATTCAGAAGATGCTGAAAATTCTAAAAGCTGTTATAAATGTTCCTAAATACACATATAAAACATTAAACCAAGTTTTCTCAAAATTACATTTTTATTCTATAGGTACCATTATTTTCGGAAATGTGTGTCACAGAAAGTTGAAATTTTCTTCAGTTGCTCCATGGCAGCAAATTAACAAACAGATGCACGGTTGTCTTTGTGTATTGTAATGGAAGACATTTTTCTTAAAAGTATAACTTAAATTTTTGATCAAATGTCAACAGAACTGTCTTAATTCAGTATGCCCGAAAAATATGTACTAGATTAAAGCAATAATTACTGGAAATTGCGTCTCCAGGTTTCAAGGTTCTATCTCTAATAGTGTGTTCAGAAATGGTACACTCCTGGAAATTGAAATAAGAACACCGTGAATTCATTGTCCCAGGAAGGGGAAACTTTATTGACACATTCCTGGGGTCAGATACATCACATGATCACACTGACAGAACCACAGGCACATAGACACAGGCAACAGAGCATGCACAATGTCGGCACTAGTACAGTGTATATCCACCTTTCGCAGCAATGCAGGCTGCTATTCTCCCATGGAGACGATCGTAGAGATGCTGGATGTAGTCCTGTGGAACGGCTTGCCATGCCATTTCCACCTGGCGCCTCAGTTGGACCAGCGTTCGTGCTGGACGTGCAGACCGCGTGAGGCGACGCTTCATCCAGTCCCAAACATGCTCAATGGGGGACAGATCCGGAGATCTTGCTGGCCAGGGTAGTTGACTTACACCTTCTAGAGCACGTTGGGTGGCACGGGATACATGCGGACGTGCATTGTCCTTTTGGAACAGCAAGTTCCCTTGCCGGTCTAGGAATGGTAGAACGATGGGTTCGATGACGGTTTGGATGTACCGTGCACTATTCAGTGTCCCCTCGACGATCACCAGTGGTGTACGGCCAGTGTAGGAGATCGCTCCCCACACCATGATGCCGGGTGTTGGCCCTGTGTGCCTCGGTCGTATGCAGTCCTGATTGTGGCGCTCACCTGCACGGCGCCAAACACGCATACGACCATCATTGGCACCAAGGCAGAAGCGACTCTCATCGCTGAAGACGACACGTCTCCATTCGTCCCTCCATTCACGCCTGTCGCGACACCACTGGAGGCGGGCTGCACGATGTTGGAGCGTGAGCGGAAGACGGCCTAACGGTGTGCGGGACCGTAGCCCAGCTTCATGGAGACGGTTGCGAATGGTCCTCGCCGATACCCCAGGAGCTACAGTGTCCCTAATTTGCTGGGAAGTGGCGGTGCGGTCCTCTACGGCACTGCGTAGGATCCTACGGTCTTGGCGTGCATCCGTGCGTCGCTGCGGTCCGGTCCCAGGTCGACGGGCACGTGCACCTTCCGCCGACCACTGGCGACAACATCGATGTACTGTGGAGACCTCACGCCCCACGTGTTGAGCAATTCGGCGGTACGTTCACCCGGCCTCCCGCATGCCCACTATACGCCCTCGCTCAAAGTCCGTCAACTGCACATACGGTTCACGTCCACGCTGTCGCGGCATGCTACCAGTGTTAAAGACTGCGATGGAGCTCCGTATGCCACGGCAAACTGGCTGACACTGACGGCGGCGGTGCACAAATGCTGCGCAGCTAGCGCCATTCGACGGCCAACACCGCGGTTCCTGGTGTGTCCGCTGTGCCGTGCGTGTGATCATTGCTTGTACAGCCCTCTCGCAGTGTCCGGAGCAAGTATGGTGGGTCTGACACACCGGTGTCAATGTGTTCTTTTTTCCATTTCCAGGAGTGTATATAATGCGCTGCGGGCATATGGAAATGGCTCGCACCTATCTCCCCTCAATTCTTCAAACTTCTCACGTGAATATCTTATTATTACCATTATCTGCCGTTGCTACCATAATTCATCTGCGTCCCAATTGTCCATCACCCATTTAGTTTCTGCTAATTAAAAACTTATTTCATTTATGTACTATTTTGATGTACTTCAACTTAGCACCTCTCTTCACTCTCCCAAATTCCTCCTCCAAACATCTACCGATACAAACATTCTTTCATGCAGTGTCTCAAATGCTACGTTCCCCTCATAATCCTAACCCTGCCAGCCTACATCCACTCGTCACTTCACTCATCTATCCAATAATTTCAGTCAGTAAATGCATTCGATTTTTACGTTTTAACTTATGCAACTGTCCATTTCTTAAACTGCGTGCAACATTCATTTCCACACGTCTCTATCTTAATTCTAATTAATCAACAAGTAAGCCTTTTATGTATCAACTTGAGCAAAAGACGATCTGTCTTTTATTGTCAACCGCCATGTCCATTTTTACCAAAGAACTGAAATTTTGACATCATGTGGCTGGAAAGAGTTTCATCGCATCCGCTGACAGCCTACCACACACCCATATGGGACGAGCGGGATTAGAGAGCACTAATGCAAAAAAAAAGAAAAAAAAGAAGAAAAAAAAACATCATAACAACAATCTAAAACACAGAATGAGATTTTCACTCTGCAGCGGAGTGTGCGCTGATATGAAACTTCCGACCGAGACTCGAACACATTTGAGTTCCAGAATCTTTTTGCCTACCTGTACGTTTTTTACTTAATAGTACGTACTGATGAGGGCCTACTGTAAACTTATGCCTCCAAATTCTACATTTTTATTCTAAATATATACATGTTTATTTCTCAATACAGTCATCCTGGTGGCGAATACATTTCCCTAAACGAGGGACCAATTTTTTGGTGCTGCCAATGTAGGAAGTTTGACTTCCTTGTTGGTGCCACATCACCACCTCGGCTGGCACCGATTCATCACTACCAAAGTCAAGTCGACGAATGTGTTCCGTAAGTGGAAACATGTGGAAATCGAATGTGGCCTAGTCGGAACTGTACTGACGATGATTGATGACAGTGAACCCAAGGCGTCGGATTGCTGCAGATGGCAGAACACTCGTGTGTGGTATGGCAGTGGCATGCTGAACGAGAGGGTGCTTCATGTGTGGATGAACGAATTTGTGCTTTGTTTTCTGAGGATCTATTTGTCAAACACCAGCTTAGTTACGTTACACACCGCCATGTTACACACTAGAATTGGGAGCCTTCTAGCGAAAGTGGGCTGCTGGTTCTGTTAACGAAACGGGAGTCAGCCGAGTAATGTGCGTAATATGTCACACCTCAGCCAATATTGAGAACAGAATAAAAAATTCGGAGGCATTACTTTCCATCCTCCTCTCGTATTTGTCAAAGTTGTGTACTACAGTGACACCATAGGAGTACATATCGTAAACACCATTTTTTGAGCCACCACTGCACATCATTTTTCAGAAACAGTAGCTAAGTTCACATTATGATTGTCCCGGTTGTGTGGCATGGCTTGCGCTATACAAGGTGTCCCAGGAAGAATGGTCAGTATCCAGGGAAAATTCAGGAACGATCATTCGATGAAGAAATATGTAGTAAACATGGGCCCTAGAACACACACCTTAACAGTTCTGAGTAGAAGAGACTTATTCCACAGTAACGAAGATGAACAAATGCTCGTAGCTCTTAAGGTAATTTCCCCCCCCCCCTCCCCATTACCCTCTCCCCTTTTCCTGACAATATTGAAAGTCTACAACATAGACATATATCCATACTGTTTCAAAATGGAGGGGTTAGTTTATTTCTCTGAAGTGGTGTTTATCACTTGTCTTTCAATCTTCTTCTGTCATTTCCGCGATACGTTTCCTCCTCCTGGCCGTTGCATATTAAGATGTGTGTATCATTGTAAGCGTAGAGATGCGAAAAATTATCTCATTTGTACTATTAATTGCTCTTGTTAAATTATTTCTTAACGTTAATCTCTATTACTTTATTAACAGGTTATCAAGTGGAAAAGTGGGTTTTTGTTATTGTATAAACCACAATAACCGACTGGGCTGAAGTTTGAATAGCCACCATTGCGGCTAACTCATCGAATTGTAATGACTTTAGAACCTGCTCTTCAATTTAATTAAACGTAATTCCAACCGCCCAATGTAAATTACATTGTCGCACTTGAAACGTTCCAAATTCACACGGTTGCAAAAAACCAAGCCAAACAAGTTATTCAGAGAGAATGACGTATCTTTAAATCTGGAGACTTTTTTCATTTTATCTCCCTCAGTTCCTATTAAGATGAGCTAAATTAGTCCGCGACCCTTACGAGGTAAGGTTAATATAGGAGAGTAGGTCGGAGGAAGAGCGAGACGTTTCGTCGTTGGTTCGTTTGGTAAGCAAGTGGGCGTTACTGAACTGAAGTGGCAAGCGTTGTGAGAGGCGTTGTGCACCAGGGACGGGATTAGTTAAACACCGGGAGCATATTTACATTGAAGAGTCAGGCAAGATATTGTTTTGTCCTACATAAATCTCTCGATACGATCACGACGGTGAAATAAGACAGCAGAGTCGACAAGAGGACTAATTGGTAGTTTGCTTCCCAGTGATCACAGAACTCTCATGATAACGTAACGCTCTTTTTCCTAATTTTAGGAGTAACAGTCATGTAAAGTCTACATACATTTGATTGTTCTTCCCTTTTGTACAAGTCAAAATTCGTTTGATTGTTCTTCCCTTTCCTATAGTAAACTAATGCTGTTGTCATTTCTGAAGTTATGATACGATCTGTAACGGGACATCTTCCTCAAGCATTACTTTTCCTCAACAGTAGTTGTCGATCCCAGTATTATTTTTCTAATTTTATACAGTTGATTTTCTGAAAACTTTCATATAATTTCATACACGGTATGCTATATTTCAAGCTGAAATTTATGAAAAGGAATTACTTTACAAAATATTTTGGTTCCGATCGGTTAGTACTAATTCTGAATGTGCAATTAAAATTTCGTTTTTTGGAAACATTTGATATTACGAATTATTAGTAAACTTAAAATTTCTGTTGTTAATTACACAATCCTACACTGTTCACTGTGTTCATTTCTGGTTTCTTTTATGGAATAATAATCTAAATTCATACTGTAATAGATACTAGAAAAAATTAATTTGTTAAGAAAAATTGTAAATCCTTTGCAATAGTGTTGTTTCCGCAGAGTGTGAGAGTAGAAGCATGTCTCTCATGTGGTCGGACGAATTTTTGTATTTTTGTTCGAACAATGTAATTTCTGCTTTGTAAATGTGAAAAATCAAAATACCATATGATATACTCAAATGTGAGAAAATATATTACTCAAAAAATAATACTGCAACGACAATCTTCGGATTTATTTGGTTCAAACCAACCGTGAGGGTCTGATGTGACATTTTACAACCTTCATGAATTAGACCTGTTGTGTTGGCAGAAGAGCCAACACTGTGTTATTAGTGTAGGCCGAAATGCACGCGTTTTAGCTCACGCTGGCTGGTGTGAGGAGGGAAGAACTATACTGACGTGAGGTCTGGAACATGACAAGGAATTAGAATTCAAAAAGCGGACTAATTAGTTTGATACTTAACTTTAATCCATTAATGATGAAAGTCGCTCTTGACGGTACATGATTCACAATATTATCTGTTCAGAACACATTCATAGTAACTGAATATGGCGCCTTGCTAGGTCGTAGCAAATGACGTAGCTGAAGGCTATGCTAAACTGTCGTCTCTGCAAATGAGAGCGTGTGTATACAGTGAACCATCGCTAGCAAAGTCGGCTGTACAACTGGGGCGAGTGCTAGGGAGTCTCTCTAGACTAGAACTGCCGTGTGGCGGCGCTCGGTCTGCAATCACTGATAGTGACGACACGCGGGTCCGACGTATACTGACGGACCGCGGCCGATTTAAAGGCTACCACGTAGCAAGTGTGGTGTCTGGCGGTGACACCACAAGACCTCTAGACAAGAAGGAGCCAACTCATCGTGACAAGCTAAGTAAACTAGAAAGTTTATTGTAACCTTCGCTCCTCTCAAATCTTTATAAAAGACTTTAATGTGGACAATAGATGGAAGTAGGAAGGAGGGGGGAGATGACAGGTCCAAAAGCAAATAAATGAAAAGTCAAATTGCGAACATGTTATTTAGATAATTATGAAATATCGTTAACCTTGCAAGAAAAGACTTCTTTCACTTTTTTTTGGAATTTGAAGAATAGAACAGAATAATTTATGAGTACAACGTATAACTGGTAAAGTAAACCAGAGTCATTACTACAGTAATTCAAAGAGAAACGAAAGTTGGCAGTACCACTGCTCCAGAAACAACAAAAATGTTCCACTTTTAGTGAAGGATGAAAATAACATCCATAAGTTACAAAATTTTTACGTAAATTTTTTTTTCCGTTGAATAAACGTAACTCTACATCTACATCTACATTTATACTCCGCAAGCCACCCAACGGTGTGTGGCGGAGGCACTCACGTGTAGGCAGACGTTAACAACACAACAGAAACGACGACGTTTGGAATGGTACTGTAATCAGGTAGCATGGACTGCTGATGAATGGGGTACCAGTGCGTTCAGCGATGAAGTGCAGTTCTCCACTATTCCGAATGACCAAGACGACATGGGGAAAAGTTATGTTCTTTTGTTGGCTAGGAGTGGCAAGGTGGTGATAGTCATGGCATCGTGGTGTGGGAAGCCATCAGGTATGACCTCAGGTCACAGCTGGTAGTGACTGAGGGACTTCTGATGGTATCTCAACAGCCCCCTGATTCCTCATGCGTTACCTCTCATGCAACAGTTTCGTGGTGCCATATTTCAGTAGGATAATGCTCGTCCCTACACGACACATGTCTCTATGAACTGTGTGAGTGATGTTTAGGTGCCTCTGTGGTCACCAAATCAGAAAGATTCTCAGATCTTCCGCCGACGTCAGGCGCGTAATGGGGCCCCTTAGGGATACGGCAGCGAGAGAGGGGAAGAAAACCAATGTGCACTCCGTGTGCATACCGGGGAGAGTCATTCCAGATGTGGAAAGGGTCCTTCCGGATGCCATGAAGGGTACAGGGTGCACCCATCTGCAAGTGGTCGCTCCTGTCGGCACCAATGATGTGTGCCGCTATGGATCGGAGGAAATCCTCTCTGGCTTCCGGCGGCTATCTGATTTGGTGAAGACTGCCAGTCTCGCTAGCGGGATGAAAGCAGAGCTCACCATCTGCAGCATCGTCGACAGGACTGACTGCAGACCTTTGGTACAGAGCCGAGTGGAGGCTCTGAATCAGAGGCTGAGACGGTTCTGCGACCGTGTGGGCTGCAGATTCCTCGACCTGCACCATAGGGCGGTGGGGTTTCGGGTTCCGCTGGATAGTTCAGGAGTCCACTACACACAGCACGCAGTTACACGGGTAGCAGGCGTTGTGTGGCGTGGACTGGGCGGTTTTTTTAGGTTAGATGGCTTCGGGCAAGTACAGAAAGGGCAACGGCCTCAAAGGGTGCGGGGGAAAGTCAGGACATGCGGGGGCCAAGCAGCAATCGGTATTGTAATTGTAAACTGTCGAAGCTGCATTGATGAAGTACCGGAACTTTAAGCGCTAATAGAAAGCACCGAAGCTGAAATCGTTATAGGTACGGAAAGCTGGCTGAAGCCAGAGATAAATTCTGCCGAAATTTTTACAAAGGCAGACGGTGTTTAGAAAGGATAGATTGCATGCAACCGGTGGTGGCGTGTTTGTCGCTGTTAGTAGTAGCTTATCCTGTAGTGAAACAGAAGTGGATAATTCCTGTGAATTATTATGTGTGGAGGTTACACCAACAACCGAGCTAGGTTAATAATTGGCTCCTTTTACCGACCTCCCGACTCAGCAGCATTAGTGGCAGAACAACTGAGAGAAAATCTGGATTACATCTCACATAAATTTTCTCAGCATGTTAGAGTCTTAGGTGGAGATTTCAATTTACCAGATATAGACTGGGACACTCAAATGTTTAGGACGGGTGATAGGGACAGAGCATCGAGTGACATTATACTGAGTGCACTATCCGAAAATTACCTCGAGCAATTAAACAGAGAACCGACTCGTGGAGATAACATATTGGACCTACTGATAACAAACAGACCCGAACTTTTCGACTCTGTAAGCGCAGAACAGGGTATCAGTGATCATAAGGCCGTTGCAGTATCCCTGAATATGGAGGTAAATAGGAATATAAAAAAAGGGAGGAAGGTTTATCTGTTTAGCAAGAGTAATAGAAGGCAGATTTCAGACTACCTAACAGATCAAAACGAAAATTTCTGTTCCTACACTGACAATGTTGAGTGTTTATGGAAAAAGTTCAAGGCAATCGTAAAATGCGTTTTAGACAGGTAGGTGCCGAGAAAACTGTGAGGGACGGGAAAAACTCACCGTGGTTCAACAACAAAGTTAGGAAATTACTGCGAAAGCAAATAGAGCTTCACGGCAAGTTTAAACGCAGCCAAAACCTCTCAGACAAACAGAAGCTAAACGATGTCAAAGTTAACGTAAGGAGGGCAATGCGTGAAGCGTTCAGTGAATTTGAAAGTAAAATTCTATGTACCGACTTGACAGAAAATCCTAGGAAGTTCTGGTCTTACGTTAAATCAGTAAATGGCTCGAAACAGCATATCCAGACATTCCGGGTTGATGATAGCATTGAAACAGAGGATGACACGCGTAAAGCTGAAATACTAAACACCTTTTTCCAAAGCTGTTTCACAGAGGAAGACCGCACTGCAGTTCCTTCTCTAGATCCTCGCACAAACGAAAAAATGGCTGACATCGAAATAAGTGTCCAAGCAATAGAAAAGCAACTGGAATCACTCAAAAGAGGAAAATCCACTGGACCTGACGGGATACCAATTCGATTCTACACAGAACGCGAAAGAACTTGCCCCTCTTCTAACAGCCGTGTGCCGCAAGTCTCTAGAGGAACGGAAGGTTTCAAATCATTGGAAAAGAGCACAGGTAGTCCCAGTCTTCAAGAAGGGTCGTCGAGCATATGCGCAAAACTATAGACCTATATCTCTGACGACGATGTGTTGTAGAATTAGAACATGTTTTCTTGCTCGCTTATCATGTCATTTCTGGAAACCCAGAAACTACTCAGTAGGGCCGGCCGAAGTGGCCATGCGGTTCTAGGCGCTGCAGTCTGGAACCGCGAGACCGCTACGGTCGCAGGTTCGAATCCTGCCTCGGGCATGGATGTGTGTGATGTCCTTAGGTTAGTTAGGTTTAACTAGTTCTAAGTTCTAGGGGACTAATGACCTCAGAAGTTGAGTCCCATAGTGCTCAGAGCCATTTGAACCATTTTACTCAGTAGGAATCAACATGGATTCCGGAAACAGCGATCGTGTGAGACCCAACTCGCTTCATTTGTTCATGAGACCCAGAAAACATTAGATACAGGCTCCCAGGTAGATGCCATTTTCCTAGACTTCCGGAAGGCGTTCGATACAGTTCCGCACTGTCGCCTGATAAAGTAAGAGTCTACGGAATATCACACCACCTGTGTGGCTGGATTGATGAGTTTTAGCAAACAGAACACAGCATGTTGTTCTCAATGGAGAATTGTCTACAGACGTTAAAGTAACCTCTGGCGTGCCACAGGGGAGTGTTGTGGGACCATTGCTTTTCACAATATATTTATAAATGACGTAATAGTGTCGGAAGTTCCATGCGGGTTTTCGCGGATGATGCTGTAGTATACAGAGAAGTTGCAGCATTAGAAAATTGCAGTGAAATGCAGGAAGATCTGCAGCGGATAGGCACTTGGTGCAGGGAGTGGCAACTGACCTTTAACATAGACAAATGTAATGTATTGCGAATACATAGAAAGAAGGATCCTTTGTTATATGATTATGTGATAGTGGAAGAAACACTGGTAGCAGTTACTTCTGTAAAATATCTAGGAGTATGCGTGCGGAACGATTTGAAGTGGAATGATCATATAAAATTAATTGTTGGTAAGGCGGGTACCAGGTTGAGATTCATTGGGAGAGTCCTTAGAAAATGTAGTCCATCAACAAAGGAGGTGGCTTACAAAACACTCGTTCGGCCTATACGTGAGTACTGCTCATAAGTGTGGGATCCGTACCAGGTCATGTTGACGGAGCAGATAGAGAAGAGCGGCGCGTTAAGTCGCAGGGTTATTTGGTAAGCGTGATAGCGTTGCGGAGATGTTTAGCGAACTCAAGTGGCAGACTCTGCAAGAGAGGCGCTCTGCATCGTGGTGTAGCTTGCTGTCCAGGTTTCGAGAGGGTGCGTTTCTGGATGAGGTATCGAATGTATTGCTTCCACCTACTTATACCTCCCGAGGAGATCACGAATGTAAAATTAGAGAGATTAGAGCGTGCACGGAGGCTTTCAGACAGTCGTTCTTCCCGCGAACCATACGCGACTGGAGCAGGAAAGGAAGGTAATGACAGTGGCATGTAAAGTGCCCTCCGCCACACACCGTTGGGTGGCTTGCGGAGTATAGATGTAGATGTATGTCAATTCTGTCTTAGTGCTAATATCCAGGGTATATCGGAGTATGAGATTTGGTTAAACAGACATCAGCAACTGATATTCATGGGAGCAGAAAATAAACTGCTCCGGCTGTAAATAGTGTCATTGGTGCAATCGCGATCGGTGTCAGATGTACAAGACTGCAAAATGAAAATGAAGGAACTATAGTAAGACATTATATACAGCTTTACGCTTGTCTGTTATAATAAAAGTGGGAATTCACTGTCCAACTGTAAACGAGATGAGGCTACGGCCGGATTAGTCAGATGAAACAAGGGTGTCGAACCAATCAGTCAACAAAATGACCTAAGAAACGTGAGAGGTCAAAGGAAGAAAAAAGGGGACAATACTAAGAGAGAATCAACGAATACCGTAAGAGATCTTCTACCGTGAGGCGGAGGCCACCGCACCCAACTCTAGGTTGCGGTTAGGGGACAGCCGCACTTCAAGCCGAGATACGAAATGATGCTCACGAATACAAGCGGCCTTCGTAATATGATGGAAAGTGAAGCCCTGTAGTGGCGAATAACGTAAGGACTCATTGATTAGTGTGATAGTTAACAAAAGGTTGGTACACAGTATGTAACTGAATAAAAGATTCTTTGATGTACATCGTCAAAATATAAGAAAAATCTAAAAATTAAGAACTTGGGCATAAATAGAATGCTTAGCCATCTATCAAGAATGACATAAGAGCTGAAATTGGAAATTTCAAAAAGTCACAAATGAGCCAATACTGACAATTTGGATAAAAATCAAATAAATATAGTAACAACTGAGTATACACAATGAGAAATAGTACTAACTGAAGACTATAATTAAAGGGACAGAAAGAAAATTATAGTCACTTTGAGACTGAAGTTTGAACAGTATTGGTGAGATCTGAGCGCTATTTCAAAAGGAATAATTATTTAGAAGCAACATGTGCTTCACCGTGGTTTGCCCGTTGAAGGGTATCCGTTTAAGCTGTACATAATTTCTGTTTCCTCTAACAAGCAAAGGACGCGGCATTTTTAGTGACTCTGGAGGATACTTAGATTAGTATTTATGTCACTAGTAGAGTTTCTATTAACTTTCAAACGGAGAAACAAAGTGGACATAGAATTATTAAGTTTCTGAATTTCCTCGAATCGGTTGCTCCGATGTAGATGTCACTGGGAATCATTACTTTCAGTCTCATAAATGTGAGCCCATGTGGCTTTTTCTCCGGGCGGTTCTAGGCACTTGCGGGCCGGTGTGGCCGAGTGGATTTAGGTGCTTCAGTCTGGAACCGCGCGATCGCCACGGTCGCAGGTTCGAATCCTGCCTCGGGCATGGATATGTGTGATGTCCTTAGGTTACTTATGTTTAAGTAGTTCTAAGTTCTTGAGGACCGTTGATGTTAACAGACGATAGGGCTCAGAGCCATTTGAACCATTCTTGTGGCGTTTGGAGATCCTACCCTCACGGTGCCTATTTCGAAGACCAGTTCTAAAAGTTCTTAATGTTGCATGTGCTGGATGAGTGTGTCAGCGTGCTGAACTGGATAGCCATTACATCTCTCGATGCACTTGATAATTTCAAGTTCGTTTTGTATTCCTGTTCGCAAAAAGACACTTTGGTGGCACGATGCACTGCTGCATGCAATGCAGCCATCTTAAATTTCTTCAGGTGATTCATCGAGCTGTAAATTAGTTTGTCAGTCGTACTCTCTTTCCTAAACAATTGGCTTGTTATTATTTCAGAAATTTCTCTGGAGAGCTCCAATTTATAACTCTGATGTGTTCTAGTATGCAACAACGTGACTCCTCATGTTCCCTGGTCTTTATCTTGTGTCTGATCACCTGCATCCATTCATGACCATTGTGCATTCCGACGGACTTGGACAATTCCAGCAGGGCAATGCGACACCCTAAACATCCAGAATTGCTACACAGTAGATCCCAGAACACTCTTAGGAGTTAAAACACTACCGCTGGTCACCATACTCTCCAGACACGAACATTATTGACCATATTTGGGATGCCATGCAATGTGTTGTTCACAACAGATCTTCATCCCTCGTCCTCTTACGGATTTATGGACCACCCTGCAGGATTCATGGTGTCAATTCCCTCCAGCACCACTTCAGAGCCGTACGGAGTGGCCGAGCGGTTCTAGGCGCTACAGTCTGGAACCGCGCGACCGCTACGGTCGCAGGTTCGAATCCTGCCTCGGGCATGGATGTGTGTGATGTACTTAGGTTAGTTAGGTTTAAGTAGTTCTAAGTTCTAGTGGACTGATGGCCTCAGCATTTAAGTCCCATGGTGCTCAGAGCCATTTGAACCATTTTTGAACCATCCCAGACGTTAGTCGAATCCTTGCTACGTCGTGTTGCGGCACTTCTGCGTGCTTGCGCCTACTCGATATTAGGCAAGTGTATTAATTTCTTTGGTTCTTCAGTGTATGAAACGTGCTGAAGAAATATAAATTTAAAAAAAGAAGAGTGGGATTCGAACCACCATTCCACCCCCATCAGTTCGTGCTCAAACTTGGAATGCATTGGTATATCACTGACAAGTGTAACGTATCCTGCAGACTTCTCGGAAATCGCCTAAGTAGTACACCATACTGCTTGCACATTATGTTGTCCTAATGGATTGCCAAAATTGTGTAATGTTTGAGATAAATCCTTGATATGAACGTCGTGGCCTCCACATACTAGTGTTACCAGTGCGGAGCCGGAGCAAGTCGATAGTGTTATGCTAGTTTTTGTAGTATACATAATACGCGGCAAGTTTACAGATGTCTTTTCACCCGGAAGTCCCAGTCTCTCAGCAACACGGGAGCACCTGCAAAAGTTGTAGGATCGATTCAGACGGTGCGGCATGCTCCGATACCGTTGCTTTACCAAACCGCACGAGAAAGACTATCGCCCGGTTGCAGTCTCTGTGTGAGAGATTGTAGCTCGTTACACACAGTCGTTGGGATTTGTAAATACTAGGTATTATATCTGCATCTATGCAAGTTTTCACGAACTTCATTATGATAAGAGGTACTCGGTCAAAAGCTTACTCAAACTGGTCAGGCAATGCTATGATTAACTTTATTTCATTACAAAGTTAGTGACATTGACGATGGTATGAACGTCTTCATTGTTGGAGAAGTTTTACTTTGCACGATTTTGCAGTTTCGACGATGACCACCAGTTACATTTAAACAAATATCTTCGAAAGCTTGGAAACGTCGTCTATTGCATTGAATTATTCAGAGTGGAAAGGACTTTTCTGTAATATCATGTGTCTATTAAAGTCTAATGTTTTGTGGACATCAGAGGTCAGCGTCGTCACAGTTTTGTGCTCTACCATTATCGATAATCCTTACTAATGACGGTTAATACAACACGGTACCACAATTTGAATCGTACAAATCATCCCTAAGTGTTACCCATCGCTTACGCCGTGTCTTTGCTGAATACACTCCGTATAACGTTGTATTACAGTTAGCGACATTTAGTTGTACCTACGCAGGTGAGATACTTGCTACAGGCTGAATTATACTGAGGCAGTCAAAAGGCGTCACACATTTTTCAGCGTAACCCTAGTTGGAGTCAGCTAATATTAAGCTTAGTATTGTAAGTATATTAATGGGACGGACTTTCACCTCCTATGATTTTGCTATAAGCTCTCAAATCGCAATAGTTCTACCTCATTGAATCCGGATATGGGGATTACTGAAGAACACTTGCGTGTTTTGCAGCCTATAAGGACTTCCGTTACGTAATGTTTGCATTGGTGCCAGACTAGGTCACATGCCGTCCGCAATATCTGTACGAGAGCGGGCTAAAAAGTAATGCCTCCGAATTCTTCATTTGAACACTCAAAGGTTTTCAGACAAAAACTTTATTAACATTCTAAACTAAACTTCTCTCGAACAGGCCTTTAAGGCCCAACGGTACCGACCGGCCGTCGTGTCATCCTCAACCATAGGCCTCACTGGATGCGGATATGGAGGGGCATGTGGTCAGCACACCGCTCTCCCGGCCGTATGTCAGTTTCCGAGTCGGGAGCCGCTACTTCTCAATCAAGTAGCTGCTCAGTTTGCCTAACAAGGGCTGAGTGCACCCCGCTTGCCAACATCGCTCGGCAGACCGGATGGTCACCCATCCAAGTGCTAGCCCAGCCCGACAGTGCTTAACTTCGGTGATCTGACGGGAACCGGTGTTACCACTGTGGCAAGGCCGTTGGCTTATTAACATTCTACATCATTATTTTTCATGTCTACATATTTGCAGCCCTCTGCCGCTAGAGGGTTTAAAACTTGAGCGCGTAACACGGCGGTGTGTAAAGTAACATGTCGGTGCTAGAGAAACAGCTTGCAGTAATCGAGTTTCGAATTCTAAGAGACCGTCCACCCACGCAGCACCCTTTACTTCAGCACGACAATGCCATACCACACAGCGCTGTGACACCTGCAACAGTACAACGCCTTGCGTTCACTGTCATCGACCATCCTCAACCCGTCCCGAACGAGTCCTATCCGATTGTCATCTGTTTCCAAAACGTAACGAATGCCTTCGAGAACTTCACTTGGATAATGATCAAGCGGTTCAAGCAGAAGTGAGGTTATGGCTTCGTCAGCAATAATAAAAATCCACTCGAACAATGTTGGTATCAAGAAACGGGTCTTTGGAAGAAACGTTTTCAACGCCAAGGTGACTATGCTGAGAAATGAATATGTAGAAATAAAGAATAAAGATGCACGACGTTAATAAAGTTTTGTTTAAAATGCATAAAGTGCTTTCATATAAAAAATTTTGAAGTCTTTCCAGCACACCCTCGTACATGCTTGCACTTATTTGTCTGATTTCTACTAGATTATATATAAAACGTTTACATTTTAGAAGAGCTTTACAACTTCTTATTTCCTGCATACATTAATTTCTTTAGTTATCTATAAATCCATGCAATAGTGTGAAAGTGGGGACAGTAAAGCTGTAGAATGTCAATAACGTTTGTTTTATTTAAAGATCTTTAAGAGTGTACACATGGAAAAAATCAATGTCTTTAGTTTTCAGGAAGCCTTCATAGTTAGTCACCGTCTACGTCACCATTCAATGGACAGATTATTGTAAAGCGTGCCATATACTCACATTCCATAGGACGGTGTGGAGCAGTATTTTATTTATCCCAGAATACAAATGCACTGTTGCCAGCAAAATACTGTTAGTAACGATGTCGTTTACCATCTGACATCGAACCGGCCACCTCCCAGTCCTGCACCACCGCAACGACATATGTAAATGGCCTCCGATACGAAGACGTGCGTTCTCGAAAAGTATCTCTATTACTGAATCTCTGCCCTCATCGGATTGACTAAAGTCCTCAACAAAGAACACACCAAGGCATTACGCCACCATAAATTCGAGTTACGATGCAGAAAGCACCAGATATCAGATCTCTTTTACATTATCATGGACTCTATATGGTTTTTTAACTTCAGATTTACAGATGAATTCTAATAATCAGATACTTGAAATGATCAACATTTGATAAAAAAAAAGCAACAAAATATGTCCGCTTAAGATATAGCACGGAGCGCAAATATTCGCATCGCTATCTCTGTCAGTGTCAATAAAATAGGTAATTATAATTTTATCGCTCATTTAGCACACGCTCATAAAGCGCTGAGTTGTGACTATAATGGTTATATCGACATTTCTGACTGTAGTAACAGAAAATTTAATCGTCAGAGAAGGTAGGAATTGGATTTCATTGCAACTGTTTAAATTTATTCACTTGACCAATTCTGTTTCGCAGGTTTTACAACAAGCAGGCTTTATATTCTGATACAAATGTGACATCAGTTTCGTTCTTAAGAGATATAGAATTTTCTTCTCACTAAACAATCTACCATCTTGTTGTAGACCTTAAGACTAGAATGCCATGGATACTATTAGCAAGAACGAACGGAACGACGTATACCTTAACATGAGTGGAAAATTCATGATGACTGTTGATTTGGAAAATGCCTAGTATCTAGAGAAAATTCTAACAATTTTTTTATGTGAACATGGGAGATAGGGATGACAATCATTTACAGTGGTGTTCTGGTTTATATATTATCTCAAGACTGAGTTTGAAAAATTGGATATTCACAAATACTACTTTTGCCGTGTTATTAACCACCGAGTGGCTGAAATATAGAAAATGCCTTTGGACGATAGTTCAAGATTTTCCAATTGATGCGGTTCTTTATGCCTTCTTGAATTTCCTAAACATGGCTGATTCAATATGAAGTATTGTTAATAGTGTTTCAGCGGCGTATGGCTCCTATTTCTTGTCCACTACGGTGGAGAAAGTTACGAGTAGCAGGGACATTAGAATTTTTCAGTATGAAATTATCCTTTAAAACATGAAACCAATCAGAACTATTTTTATCTGTCTCAGAATCTCAGGTCAAGATGAAAAAGAAGGAAAAACAATTAGAACAAAAATTAAATTACTAGACAATGAATAGATATGCCCCCCTCGTCCCTCCAGAGTCCACCACAAACAAATACTAGTTCCACGGCTGAGAAGCGCTACTTACGTGACCGAAGGGTTGCGCCTCGTCGCGTCTGCGAGGCGAACAGCAGCGGGGTGGCACGACGTCCGCGTGCCGCTGCTGTCGACGGCGAACTGCGCCGCCCGAGGGTTGCGCTCCTCTCGCCGGCTGCGGCCGCGCCTACTGCGCATGCGTCCTACACGATGCATTTCACCGCCAATCCCCTTTCCTCTTAGTCGCTCTCTTCTCGAAAATGACTCTTCTGTCCCCTATTGCGTCATATCTGAACGAATCTGACGGAAGTTTGTATTACATTTCAGAAGACACAAGCCTTTCCTGGACTGGGATTCGGTGGTTCTAATCTGTATAGATTTCACAAATGTTGACAAATTCCAGAAGAAAAATAATAAGTTGTTTCCAGAATTAAATTTTCACTCTGCATCGGAGTGTTCAAATGGCTCTGAGTACTAAAATAGTTCAAATGGCTCTGAGCACTACGGGACTTAACATCTGAGGTCATCAGTCCCCTAGACTTAGAACTACTTAAACCTAACCAACCTAAGGACAGCACATACATCCATGCCCGAGGCAGGATTCGAACCTGCGACCGTAGCAGCAGCGCAGTTCCGGACTGAAGAAGTGGAGTGTGCTCTGATATGGAACTTCCTGGCTGATTAAAACTATGTGGTGGACCAAAGCTTCCTGGCTGATTAAAACTATGTGGTGGACCAAAGCTCGAATTAGGGACCTTTGCCCTTCGTGGGAAAGTTCTCTTACCGGCAAAGCTACCGAAGGACGGCTGAGGACCCCTCCTGACAGCTTTAGTTCTACCAGTACCTTATCACTTACCTTCCAGATTACACAGAAGCTCTCCTGAGGATCTTGCAAGATTAGTACTACTGGAAGGAAGGATTCTGCGGAGACATGGCTTAGCTACGGGCTGGGGGATGGTTCCATAGTGAAATTTTCACTCTGCAGTTGAGTGTGCACTGATATGAAACTTCCTGTCACATTAAAACTGTGTGCCGGACCGAGATTCGACCTTGGGACCTTAGCCTTTCGCGAGGAAGTGCACTGCCACCATTTGTTCATTAAGCAAGGGCACGACCGATTCTCAGCCTCTTAGTTCTTCAGCTTGGTTCTTAAATGATCCTGAAGTAGGTCACTCGCTACATTTTAATGTTTTCTACCTTGCATTTTTAGTATGTACACACATGATCAAAATTATGCGGACGCCGTTATGTAATGCGGAACTGATCACTAGATGTCGCGGAAGGCGGGGAGTATTGAAAGGTCAGTGAAGAAGAACAACAGCAGAATGGGTCAGTAAGGACACTTCACTAACTTTGAACGTCTAGTAGTAATAATATGTCACCTAAAAAATCCATTAAGGACGTTTCAACGCTTCTAAAGATGCCCCAGTCGACTGTTGTGACTGAAGAGGAAATTCGAACGAACAGTAAGAAACAGACAGATCTCACGTTTTGGTGGAGGGGGACCGTAAAGCACTGTGGAGAGTGGTTGTTAATAAAAATCACATAAATCAGTGGAAGGAACCACTAGCGAGTTTCTAAATGATCGCCAGTCTGAATAGCATAATTACTGTGCTTAGGGAGTTGAAAAGGAACGGGTAAAATCATCCAGCAACTCCTCATTTGCCACTCATGTCTGTAGCCAATGCTAAGCAGCCATTGGGGTGGTGTAAGAGGGACACCACTGAACAATGGAAGAGTGGAAACGAGTGATTTGGGCTGATGAGTCATTTAATACCTAGCGGCAATCCTATGGCAGGATACGTGTTGGCGAATGTCTGGAGAGCGGTACCTGTCATTATGCGTAGTGCCGAAAGTGAAGTATAGAGGAAGTGTTGTTACGATGCTGGAATTCTTTTCTTCGTGGTTAGGGTATCGTCCCCTTATTCGGCTTAAAAAATGAACATCTGTCTGAAGAGGACTCGGAAGATACAACGGTACCGATAGACTGCCGCGTGTCATCCTCAGCCCACTGGATGTGGGTATGGAGGGGGATGTGGTCAGCTCACCACAGTCCCGACCATTGTCGGTTTACGAGATCGGAGCCGCCACCTCTCAGCCAAGTAGCTTCTCATTTTTCCTGACAAGGGCTGAGTGCACGTCGCCTGCCAACAGCACTCGCAGATGGGGACGGTCACCCGTTCAGTTGCTAACCAAGCCGGACTGCGCCTAACTTCGGAAATCTGACGACGACGGGTGTTGCACTTCAGAAAAGGCTAAACGTGGAAGTGTAGGAACACATTTTACACCATAGTGGCCGCATGCAGCAGATGAACAGTTCGAAGACGATGACAAATTTTATCACCATGTCAGTGCCTCCTGTCTTCAAACATAACCTATGAGGCATTGGTTTGTGGACAATAACATTCATGAAACTGATTGCGCTGTCAAGAATCCCGACCTGAACCCAATGGAAAGCCGTTGGGATGCGTTAAAACGTCGACTTCGGTCCAGACCCCAGCGTCCGACATCACTGCCAACTCTGATTGCTGCTCTTGAGGAAAAAGTGGTCTCCCCTTCGTCCACAGACATTCAGACCACCCCATTGAAGACCTCAGCAGCAGAGCGGAATGTCAGCTAACTGCAGTCCGGTACTTTTCGTCAGTTAGTGTAGATAATCTCAGCAGAAAAGAATATTAGTCACACTCAAGAGACCGGTGGTCGCTGTAGAGCGCGTTAGATAGTATAAAATTGCTACCAGCTGGTCATGTGACCCTCTACGACTGACGTAAGCCATCACAGTTAAGTGTTTTGTATGCATCAATGGAATGCCATGGAACCAGCGCAGTGACGCGAGTAGATGTGTAGACGTGACAGAATTTTAGAAAAGAGCTATCGTGTTTGGACGTTCCCATGACGAAACTGTGAATGAAGGAGGGCTATATTGTGGTTTATGCACGCGGACTGTGCGGAGTGTCTGCAGGGAATGGTATACCACTTACAGCCATGTAACTCGGCATGAAAACTGAAGTGTCGGTGGAAGTGCCAACACCGTGTTGTTTGAGGAAGCTGAAATGCACGCTATAAGCTCACGCAGGATGGCGTGAGGTCTGAAACAGGATACTTAATGAATGCTATAAAGAAAAGTACGTAGCTGCTGGAATACTTAACTTTAATCCACAATTGGTGAACATTGGTCTTGTTACTGTACATGCTTCATTAGATACATAGCAAAGGAGAAATGGCGCCTTGCTAGGTCGTGGCAATTGACTTAGCTGAAGGCTATGGTAACTATCGTCTCGGCAAATGAGAGCGTAATTCTCAGTGAACCTTTCCTAGCAACGTCGGCTGTACCACTGGGGCGAGTGCTAGTAAGTCTCTCTAGACCTGCCGTGTGGCGGCGCTCGGTCTGCAATTACTGACAGTGGCGACACGCGGGTCCGTCGTATACTAGCGGACCGCGGCCGATTTAAAAGGCTACCACCTAGCAAGTGTGGTGTCTGGCGGTGACATCACAAAAACAGTGAAAATACCCAATTCGAACTTGCAGTGACCGGTGACACGCCTTTTCAGTGACATTAGGTTTAAATCCTAATAAAAATTGCTGTTGTTTGAAGGCAGGTCCATTTGAACCACTTTCCGTGGAACATTGTGATGGGAACTGCATGCAATGGAGATTCGGGGTACCTCGAGGAAGGCCACTGCTAAGAGCGACAAGTAAATCATTACGTATTAAATAGGCGAAACAACCTTAGACGTTATTCTTGGTGAAGAGTGGAGCAGTTGTTGACTAGTACGTTTCGGTACGTTCAGTTCAGTGTACCGGCTCCACACGTCACCATTGATAGAGGACTGAAGATGAACATGTTAGACTGTAAACAGTTACGAGTGAAATCGGAAATTACCAGGATCAGGTAAATAACGTTAACTAACAAATGTAACCTTGAACAACAACAACATTTATTTTTAAATATTTTCTTTGATAACAGGTTCCCTTTGAGAAAGAGGTAGAAAAACTTAAGGTAAATTGCCGTTACGGGCGATCAAAATGGTGAGTAAGAAAGCCGTTAAATTGCAATGACAACCTCGGACAAATTCAAGAAATAAGATTTTAACAATATTGGTATTTTTAAAATTTTAGAATTAAGCAGTTTTAAGTAAATCAGCCAATTAAAATAACTAAAACAGTTCGAGATAAATTTCTTCAAGCGAATATACACTCCTGGAAATTGAAATAAGAACACCGTGAATTCATTGTCCCAGGAAGGGGAAACTTTATTGACACATTCCTGGGGTCAGATACATCACATGATCACACTGACAGAACCACAGGCACATAGACACAGGCAACAGAGCATGCACAATGTCGGCACTAGTACAGTGTATATCCACCTTTCGCAGCAATGCAGGCTGCTATTCTCCCATGGAGACGATCGTAGAGATGCTGGATGTAGTCCTGTGGAACAGCTTGCCATGCCATTTCCACCTGGCGCCTCAGTTGGACCAGCGTTCGTGCTGGACGTGCAGACCGCGTGAGGCGACGCTTCATCCAGTCCCAAACGTGCTCAATGGGGGACAGATCCGGAGATCTTGCTGGCCAGGGTAGTTGACGTACACCTTCTAGAGCACGTTGGGTGGCACGGGATACATGCGGACGTGCATTGTCCTGTTGGAACAGCAAGTTCCCTTGCCGGTCTAGGAATGGTAGAACGATGGGTTCGATGACGGTTTGGATGTACCGTGCACTATTCAGTGTCCCCTCGACGATCACCAGTGGTGTACGGCCAGTGTAGGAGATCGCTCCCCACACCATGATGCCGGGTGTTGGCCCTGTGTGCCTCGGTCGTATGCAGTCCTGATTGTGGCGCTCACCTGCACGGCGCCAAACACGCATACGACCATCATTGGCACCAAGGCAGAAGCGACTCTCATCGCTGAAGACGACACGTCTCCATTCGTCCCTCCATTCACGCCTGTCGCGACACCACTGGAGGCGGGCTGCACGATGTTGGGGCGTGAGCGGAAGACGGCCTAACGGTGTGCGGGACCGTAGCCCAGCTTCATGGAGACGGTTGCGAATGGCCCTCGCCGATACCCCAGGAGCAACAGTGTCCCTAATTTGCTGGGAAGTGGCGGTGCGGTCCCCTACGGCACTGCGTAGGATCCTACGGTCTTGGCGTGCATCCGTGCGTCGCTGCGGTCCGGTCCCAGGTCGACGGGCACGTGCACCTTCCGCCGACCACTGGCGACAACATCGATGTACTGTGGAGACCTCACGCCCCACGTGTTGAGCAATTCGGCGGTACGTCCACCCGGCCTCCCGCATGCCCACTATACGCCCTCGCTCAAAGTCCGTCAACTGCACATACGGTTCACGTCCACGCTGTCGGGGCATGCTACCAGTGTTAAAGACTGCGATGGAGCTCCGTATGCCACGGCAAACTGGCTGACACTGACGGCGGCGGTGCACAAATGCTGCACAGCTAGCGCCATTCGACGGCCAACACCGCGGTTCCTGGTGTGTCCGCTGTGCCGTGCGTGTGATCATTGCTTGTACAGCCCTCTCGCAGTGTCCGGAGCAAGTATGGTGGGTCTGACACACCGGTGTCAATGTGTTCTTTTTTCCATTTCCAGGAGTGTAATTTGAAGACATTAGTTGGACCCCAAGAAGAGGAATATTAACAAAGATTATATAGGGATATCCAAAGGTTTTCACGAAAAAATTTACAATAAAACATAGAACAAGTAAGCAATATATGTTAAACATCAAAAAGAAAATGTCCTGTACGAAGCCAGCTAATCAAAGGCCTCTTGACCGACAGCAAAACTTCGTTTACAGTGCAACTCAGGTAACATAAGACACTCCACTTGAGCACAAGTAGCCAGGACGTGCGACATTAAATAAATGGCCAGTCGCACTGCGAAATGATCGAGAGCTGTGCACACGGCCGCACGTAAGCCCGGCACATGCGGCAAGAAGCCGCCGATACTCTTTCCCAGCAACTTAGTATGTGCTGTTAACAAACAAGAAAGATAAGTTACTGCCTGGATACTACAATAAGTAAGGTTACGGTTTAACCATGATTGCACTTATAGAGGGTTTTCGATAACCTGATATGCCCTAGGAAATGAGCTTCGCTAACATACAACTATAGAAGTGGAGATGTAACTTCCTGCACGGAGAAATAATAAACAACTAGCTAGGGTTTTACCAGTAGCCGTAGCTCATGACATGCTTAAAAGGGCTGAATTACAGTAATAGCAGAGAGCCCATCAGCTTCTCATACATCGTGAAAGCAAACATTAAAATTGAGAACAACTGAATCTCGAACAGCAAGAAGTCGTAGGCCCCTGACGTAGGTATGCGTGACAACTGGGCGCATCACATAATCATATCAACATTAACCATGGAATTTTTTTAGTTTTACTTTTATTTTATTTTATTTTTTGTGCGCGCGAGGGAGAGAACGCTGGCCAGCAAATCGTTAAAATGGCTCTGAGCACTATAGGACTGAACATCTGAGGTCATCAGTCCCCTAGAACTTAGAACTATTTAAACCTAACTAACCTAAGGACATCACACACGTCCATGCCCGAGGCAGGATTCGAACCAGCGACCGTAGCAGCAGTGCGGTTCCAGACTGAAGCGCCTAGAACCGCTCGGCCAATGCGGCCGGCGCTGGCCAGCAGATTAAGACAGATGGCTCTCGATCTTCCACCATAATCGAGTCCATCAACATGAGGTGGCAAATAAGAGGGAGCCGAGAAGGTGGAAACGTGGGTTCTACTATGCCAAGACTGCTTCGTAGCTACAACAGGAAATCAGAATTAACTAGCAGGAGTACAAAATAAGAAAGTATTTATTACTTAAATTTGCTTTAGTCCATGATCAGTTGGTTGACAATTATAGAAGACGCGAGTAGATTAAGCGTCTGTAGAATGACATAATTTACAAGTCACATCTCTTGCAGTGACGAATTAATCTCTCGTTATCTTGAATGTCGAATCCGGTGAGTTTGAAGACTAACTTGGAACGGAGCTACAAAGACTTGATGGCAGCAATGGCTAAGCTGCAGACGATGACTAACTCCTGCGCTGGCTGACCACTGCGAACTGTAGACAACTGCACTACTCTCCTGCTGCACATGAAGTGGCCTAGCGGCGCTTCGCGGCGAGCGTAAGTACTGCGATTGGCTGTGTACTCTTTGGCTAACACAGCCTTTCTTCTGTTCCGTTTATCGAGAGAATCGCATCCGGCGGATCGATCTTTCAGGCGGCGGTGTGGTCGTATGAATGACGACATCACTAAGACAAGTTGCATCGAAGTCGCACAGCCAGCCGGGTTGGCCGAGTGGTTCTAGGCGCTACAGTCTGGAACCGCGCGACTGCTACGGTCGCTGGTTCGAATCCTGCCTCGGGCATGGACGTATGTGATGTCCATAGATTAGTTAGGTTTAAGCAGTTCTAAGTTCTAGGGGACTGATGACCCCATAATGCTCAGAGCCATTTGAACCATTTTGAAAGTCGCACAGAGCAGGCACGGAAATACACTATTCCACAAAATCACAAAGCCGAGTAACAAGGTGCGCATGATGACTCAGTGTAGCCGAGTGGTGTAAAGCGCTGCAGTCACAGACTGTGCGGCTGGTCCCGGCGGAGGTTCGAGTCCTCCCTCGGGCATAGGTGTGTCTGTTTGTCCTTAGCATAATTTAGGTTAACTAGTGTGTAAGCTTAGGGACTGACGACCTTAGCAGTTAAGTCCTATACGATTTCACACACATTTGAACATTTTTGAACGACCGAGTGAAACATAAACCCAAACGTCTGTTCAAACAGCTTTCGGACCGGAAAATCTGTTCACAGAGCTGAACAACTTGTTACGCTCAACATTAGCGAACCAGTCCTCGCCTTCTGCCCAATCCTAGCGAAGAGGAGTGAATGACGACCTGGGAAAGAGGTCGTGCTGATCCACAGCCCGTGTGCCTCGCTCCAAGCACTGCTGCTGTCCCCCACAGTTCCACGCTGTGTGAAAACTCCCGTCAACTGCCGGTGCTGCGCTATTCAGTGTCCTCTCAAAGATGCGATTTTTTTTCCTTTATTGTAATTTAAATACCTGTACATCAGGTAGGCTGGCAGCAGCACCTTACGCTGCTCTTCAGCCTCAGAGTTAACAATGAGAAAACACATAGAAGACACAAAAGAGATTGAACAATTTGGCGGGTAAAAAACAGTAGACACAGAACATAAAAAACATGAAGCCGTTCTCACTTGACGAAAAACCACAGTGCAAACTGTCGACACGACGCACAAACACTGATGATGTCGATGGCACATGTTGGAGCGTGACGGCGAGCACTAAACACAAACACGATGAAACACACACGAGAAACTGGTGGCGATCATCACAAACACTGATGATGTCGATGGCACATGTTGGAGCGTGACGGCGAACACTAAACACAAACACGATGACACACACACGAGAAACTGGTGGCGATCATCACAAACACTGATGATGTCGATGGCACATGTGAACGTTGGAGCGTGACGGCGAGCACTAAACACAAACACGATGACACACACACGAGAAACTGGTGGCGATCATCACAAACACTGATGATGTCGATGGCACATGTTGGAGCGTGACGGCGAACACTAAACACAAACACGATGACACACACATGAGAAACTGGTGGCGATCATCACAAACACTGATGATGTCGATGGCACATGTGAACGTTGGAGCGTGACGGCGAGCACTAAACACAAACACGATGACACACACACGAGAAACTGGTGGCGATCATCACAAACACTGATGATGTCGATGGCACATGTTGGAGCGTGACGGCGAACACTAAACACAAACACGATGACACACACATGAGAAACTGGTGGCGATCATCACAAACACTGATGATGTCGATGGCACATGTGAACGTTGGAGCGTGACGGCGAGCACTAAACACAAACACGATGACACACACACGAGAAACTGGTGGCGATCATCACAAACACTGATGATGTCGATGGCACATGTTGGAGCGTGACGGCGAACACTAAACACAAACACGATGAAACACACACGAGAAACTGGTGGCGATCATCACAAACACTGATGATGTCGATGGCACATGTTGGAGCGTGACGGCGAACACTAAACACAAACACGATGACACACACACGAGAAACTGGTGGCGATCATCACAAACACTGATGACGTCGATGGCACATGTTGGAGCGTGACGGCGAACACTAAACACAAACACGATGACACACACACGAGAAACTGGTGGCGATCATCACAAACACTGATGATGTCGATGGCACATGTTGGAGCGTGACGGCGAACACTAAACACAAACACGATGAAACACACACGAGAAACTGGTGGCGATCATCCCCGGCGCGCGAATGTCCACGTAGCGTGTGCGAGTCCGGGGAACTGCTGAGAGGGGAATCAAAGATGCGACTCTAGCGGCCGCTTTTGTACACTAGGCGAGGCAGCGATAACTGCACAAGGGGTAATACGCGCCCCCTGGTGAGACGCCAGCTAAAAGTTATCGATAGTGAAATAAGCCACCGCAGCTCAACTAGAATAAATGAATAAATATTTTAATAAACATAACAAACCATCAGTTGTAAGTTAATCTCCAATTTACATTATAGGCTTCCGGTTTTGGCGATATAAGAGACCATCATCAGGCCCTCTGTTCTAGATAGCGGCTGAATTTTTCAGTGAAAAATAACCAGTTTCACACCAGCTTTTGTACGCACGACTTCAGATACACGTTAACAGCCAGAATCGCGCTCTAGCTGTTGAGAGAGTCGTACAGAGTCGTGCTTACGTTGCCTGTAGGCTGTTGTGAAGACTGGCTATTTTTCATCTATGACTTACACGAATCCTGTCACCCTGAAATTCAGCTACTGTCTAGAATAGGGTGTGTGACCATGGCGTATTATATATCTGAAGCCAGTAGCCTATAAACTGGAGATGAACTTAAAAGCCGATGACCTTTTTTATATTCCGTGCGGCCGGCCGGCGTGGCCGAGCGGTTCTACGCGCTTCAGTCTGGAACCGCGCCACCGCTACGGTCGCAGGTTCCAATCCTGCCTCGGGCATGGATGTGTATGATGTCCTTAGGTTAGTTAGGATTAAGTAGTTCTAAGTTCTAGGGGACTGATGACCTCAGATTTAAAGTCCCATAGTGCTCAGAGGCATTTGAACCATATATTCCGTACATGTCGGCTGCTCTCCTACCGTCCAACATATCAAAAATGAATGCATGCAAGTTAAATAAATATTAGTTGCGATCTACACTGACTGTATTTTCCCGAAGATTGTGTAGTGGATACTCCCATAGTCCAAGATGACAACACCGTGTTCATTTTATCTGCCGTTACGTGTATTCAGACTCCATTTCACAAATCAGCTCACCCACTAATTCAGCTGATGTAGATCCCATAGAAACCTCTCAAGAATGGGTGGAACGTAGTTGCGTTGATCTGGGGATCCATCATTAAATGAGTTGCTTCAGTTGGTTAGGGTAACTCCGTACACTCATTTGGACTTTGCTTCCCACCAAACTGAGATAATTATGAATAGGAGAGCCTGTATTACACATCGTTAACGCCACACTTCCTGGGTGTGATTAAAGTTGTGATGGTGGAGTCTGCATGTTTTCTCTGTAAGGGACTGTATGTCTGTTCAGTGTATGACAAAAAGTGCAAATACTCGTACATTTGCAACTATCCTCTATAAGCTAATGCAGTGCATGCAGCAATGGGTGTAGAATGCACTAGAATCATTTAACCCAATTCATGTAAAGTGCTCTTGTGATATCGAATGATTGTGGGCCAGTATCTAAGTCAAACATAATATTTGTACACAAAATACGAGTAGAAGTAAGTGGACATTTACATTCTCTTCGCATAGCTGTGACTGACAGGACTTAAATGCCGAGCATTTTGTAAGTAACCTGTTTGTATGTGTTGCAGCGCTATAGACTGTGTTAATATCGCTGACAGCGTTCTGCGCTCTCGGCAAGAGATTCTGTGGGTGGATGGACTGGCAGTTAGTAAGTGGATAGGGAAGTGTGTAGATATGATATTCTTAGTGGAGACTCTGTGTTGGTAGGACGTGCATTGTAAAGTGAGATGAAATGATGCGTTGTAAGAAAATACGCTACGAAATGTATGAGGATGGATGGATGGATGGATGGTTAATAATATCTGGACAACGGAATTATTGCCAACTGTATAATTTTTGGAACTGGATGTCACATGAATAAGGTAAAATTTTATAAATACATCGTTTACTCTTCAACAAAATCTTTCTTTTTGCTAGTAGTTAGAGTCCAAGTAGTCAGAATCTTTTTATTTAGCTGGCCGTTTGTTGCTACTTGCTGCAACTGCTGTAGTTCGCATTATGAAGATTTTCTGTGAGGTAAATTACTTATGAAAAAAAATGAGGTTTCCACTATTGGGATTCGTGACTGAAATGAGTTTAGGCAATTAACAGAGTTTCATATTTCATTAATTTCAAATTTTTTGGATTTGTATTATCGTTAGGATTTCTTGCAATTCAGGGCCATTCTTTTGTGTTAATTATTGGAAGTCATGTTGTCACTGTATAGCGGTCAGATTGCGTTGGTCTTATATATAGTGGGTTATATATGAATAGGTTAAGTTTGAGTTGTCTTTGTCAGGGGAAATTCTGTAGGTCAGTGTTTAGTAATAAAATAGTTAAAGAGAGAGTTTCAACTTCAATGAAAACTGTCTATTTCTGCTAACGTCTGACAAGCTGGATTTCATTGAGAATTTATGAAACTGTGACAGTTTTAGAAATATTGTGACGAACATCTCTATCGCTTACAATCTGGTAATTAATCCAGAGTGAAAAATGAAGTTTTGTGGTTTGTCCGGATTTAGCTTCTAAAGGTACCTCAACTCTAAATGAAAAATGCTGTAGTTTGCAATAATTACTTTTCGTTAACTTTCTTTCATGAAACCTTATCGTTGTCCCACATTAATTGGCTCTGTATTTCTGAGTCAGATTCCAGGAAATTCCTGTTCAGAGTTATCTCGTTAAGACAACTGGTGTGCCAGATGGTAACTAAGGAACCGGATGCTGCCGGGAGCTTATGATATCACACAATATAATATATCGCGCAACATAATAAATCGCAGAATCTAGTACATTATAGAACACGACACACGCAAACATGTTGGCAAGTTCTGATAACAAGGAGTAACCATCTCATCACTTATTTACTATTAGAGAAGCTGTAGAACATCAGAGCTGATAAAGACCTTTTTTAGTTTCCAGGAGACATTTGTCAAGTTTGGTAAAAATCATACTCCGTAATTATAAATTTCTCTACATTGAGCTCACTGTGTTTGTAGCAATGGGATTCTTTTTTCCGAAGCGGTTAGCCTTCGATTGTAGCGACGATCTCTTTATTCCAAGATAGTTTCTCCGCTCTAAACCTTTTTCTATCTTAGGGTTTGTTGAATAAGGCGGAATTGTTTCCATGCCCGCTTCAAGAACTGTTCCACCACATCGGCCATTATTTATGCAGATGATTCATTTTGTTGTAAGATCCTTTACTACATTCGTATCAGTTTTAAACTAAGTATACAAATGGCGCAACCGTTCCCAACAGTATTCTGCCGTTTTTCAAGGAGACGTTTATAACGAAACTGGAGAGTCGCAAAAATCAATCGCCATAACGCTTCTCATCGACGAAACGCTTTCAGTTCTATTTCCGGACTTCCTCTACCATTCCAATACCTCGATTATCGATATCTGGTGTGTAATTCTGTTGCAGCTATTTTTTTATTATTGCTTATCTTTTCCAACGTGATTTTCGCCCCGGCTCCATTATATTCACATAGCTTCGCAACGTGCAAAATTTTGTTGAGAATATTATTTACCTGTTTCGATGATATTTCTACTTTTTCATCGATAACGGTATTTTGTCAAGATACCAGAATTTTATGCAGAAAATTCAGACGAGGCCCACACCCACTCTTTCAGTGCTCTGGGCCATTTCGTTTTGGTTCCTCTAGTATTGGGCTACAACACTATGGCGCAGGGATTTCAGTGTAACCGGAATTGTATCTCTCTTTTTCCTCCTTTTTTTTTTTTTTTTTTTTTTTATTCATCTGCCTTCTGATTGGTTTGAGGCGGCTCGTGCCAACCTCTTTCTCAGAACAGCGCTTGTGACCGACGTCGGCAATTGTTTTTGGATGTATTCCAACTTCTCTCTTTCTCTACAACTTTTCCTCCTTACAGCTCCCTCTAGAATAATGAAGTTACTCCCTAATGTATTGACAGCTGTCCTATCACCCTGTCCCTTCTTCTTCACACGGCTCTCCGTATATTTCTCTCCGCACCGGTTCTGCGGAGAACGTCCACATGTCTTGCCTTATTGGTCCACCTAATTTTCAACATTCTTATGTAGCGTCACATCTCAAATGCTCCAGTTCTCTTCTGTTCCCTTTCCCCTCGTCCACCTAATTTGTAACATTCTTCTGTAGCACCACATTTCAAATCCTTCGATTCTGTTCTGTTCCGGTTTCCCCCACAGTCCATGTTTCACTACCAAACAATGCATTACTCCTAACGTACGCTCTTAGAAATTATTCCTGAAATCGAGGCCTAAGTTTGGTGCTAGAAGACTTCTCTTGGCCAGGAATGGCCGTTAGGTCCTCCTTGCTCCTTCCGTCACTGATTATTTTGCTACCTACGCAGCAGAATTCTTTTACTTCATACACTCCGTGATCACCAATCCCGATGCCAAGTTTCTCGCGTTCTCGTTTCTGCTACTTGTCATTACTTTCGTCTTTCTTCGATTTACTCTGAATCCAAATTCCGTACTCATTAGATTGTTCATTCCATTCAACAGATACTGCAACTCTTCTTCACTTTCACTGATGATAGTGGTGCAATCAGCGAATTTTATCACGGATACGCTGATATCCTCTGACCACTAGTTTTAATTCCACTCTTGCATCTTTCTTTTATTTCCATCATTGGTTCTTCGATGTAGAGACTGAACAGGCAGGGTGAAAGACCACATCCCTGTCTTAAAACTTTACCAATCCGACCTTCGTTCTTGGTCTTGGTGGCGACCCGACAGCATAAAAAGTGGCGGACCGTATTGTTAGTCATAGAGGAGAAGCAACAGCCGAATGGGTCGGTTAGGAGAGCTCCGTGACCTGTGGCTGTAGATCAGTCACAGAATGTCACTTGAGTAACAAATCCGTCAGGTAGACAGTTGGTTGGCGATGTAATTGCGTAGGCGAAATGCGCAAGAATATCCACGGCCAAACCAAGAGAAGGTTGACAGCTAAACCAAGAGAATGCTGACCTCATATACTGACGGAATGGATGCATCGAACGTTGCGGAGAGTGGCTGTAAAAGAAAACATAAATCTCAGGAAGAAATCACCCGTGAGTTCCAAAGTGCTACAAATAGTCCAGTTACCACAATGAATGTGCTTAAACAATTAAAAGCATGCTGTACAACGGTCGTGCAATAAGCCAGAGTGTTCTATAGTCAGATTTAAGCGACAGTTGAGATGGCGTAGAAAACGATACAAGTGGTAAGAGAATGATTGTTAACGAGTGATATGGACTAAATGAATCACGCTATAACCTGTGGCAAACCGTTGGAATGTGCTGGGTTTGGGAAATACTATCATGTGTAGTGCCAACTGTGAAGTACGAAGTAGGTGGTGTTACGGTACTCTGATGTTTTTCGTGACTAGTGCGTGGTCTTTTTATTGCGCAGAGGACGCTAAATGCAGAAGGATATAAGTGGGGGAGTTGGAAAATAAGTTTCTCGTATCTACTGTTCGAAAGGGAAAAAAAAGAGAACGAGACGTTAAAGATAAGACACATCTTTATTTTTCTACATAATTTACAAGTACATTGAGACTTTTGTCATACCACTTTATAAGCTTCAAAAAGCCTTCCACGTAAAAATCAGGGCGTTGCATACGCAAGAAGCGTTTAACGGCTTGTTTGACGTCAGCTTCGCTGCCAAAGCGCCTTCCGCCGAGAGTCTTCTTCAAAGCAGGAAACATGGAAGTCACTTGGTGCGAGATACGAACTGTAATGTGGATGGTGTAGGCACTCCCAACCAACAATTGCAGTATGGTTTTGCGTTACCGTCGTCGTATGTGGTCTCGAATTGTGATTCAACAGCAAAACGTTAGATCTGAGAAGACCAGGCCGCTTTTTCCGAATCACCTCTTTCAATTTCGACAGAGTGGCACAGTACCAAGCAGCATTGATGGTTGCGTCCTCCAGAAAGTCCAGCAGCAAAACTCGTTTGGCATCTCAGAAAACGGTGAGTAGCAAAAAAATGGTTCAAATGGCTCTGAGCACTATGGGACTCAACTGCTGAGGTCATTAGTCCCCTAGAACTTAGAACTAGTTAAACCTAACTAACCTAAGGACATCACAAACATCCATGCCCGAGGCAGGATTCGAACCTGCGACCGTAGCGGTCTTGCGGTTCCAGACTGCAGCGCCTTTAACCGCACGGCCACTTCGGCCGGCGGTGAGTAGCACTTTACCTGCAGACGGAATGCTTTTAAATTTCTTTCGGACAGATGATGACAGATGTTTCCACTCCATGGATGCGGCCTTCGATTCGGGTGTGTAATGGTGGACCCACGTTTCATGCCCCGTCACAATCCGAAACAGAAGGTCGTCGCCAGATTCATGGTAACGCACGAGCTGTTCCAGGCTCAGCGCCATGCGTTGTTCCATGTGTGTTGGGGTCAGCTGGCGGGACACCCATTGTGCTGACACCTTCCTATATCGAAGAATGTCGTGGATGAACTTGTGAGCTAACTCATGTCCGATTCCAAGTTCTGCCGCTACTCCATCGATGGTGATAGTCCGGTTCGCTTTAATCTTGTCATCCACTTTCCTGACATTTGCATCTGTAGTAGCCGTGCGCGTCCGTACAGGTCTCAGTATGTTCTGCACTTGCTGACGTCCATCACTGAATTGATGGCACCATCTCCGCACCATTTGCCTTGACATCACACCTGATCCATACACCTCAACAAGGCGGTTATGAATTTCTGTGCCTGATACTCCACGTGGCCATTCATAGCGGATAACAGCTTTCACTTCCGCCTTTGACCACGACTCCAAAACGCACCTTCTCTCTGTAGCTCCGGGAAAAGACTGAGCGGCTGGCCTCCACTTTGCGCAGGCGCTTCGACAGCGCCATCTGCTTGATCATTGTCGACCTCTACCCAATGGTGTATCGGTGTCTTGCACGCGCGCGTTCACCTGCCGTATCCTCTTTCACCCATATCACTCAACTCTGTCCACAGTCGACAGGGGAAAATTATTTTCCAACTCTACCTCGTAAATACCTCTTAAAGCAATATGCACTACGTATAATAAGGGAAGAGCTCCGAGGTGATGACTGATTGTATGAGCATCACAATGCACTCCGCCATTAAGGAGCATTTGAGAGGAAATGGTTTGTGTAGACTAAGCTTACTGAAATGGACTGGCCTGCCCAGAACCCCGACATGAACACATTTGGGATAGTTAGAAACTCGAATTCCCTTCAAACCGCAGCATCCAGCATAGTACCTTTCGTGGTGTCTGCTCTTGGGAAAGATTGGGCTGCCATTACTCGATAAGTAGCCAGATTCCTCTCTGAAGCTGTCTCCAGCAGCGCTGTGTCTGCCATAAAGATAAAAGATGGACGAACCTCATACTAATCTCCACTGACAGATGTCGCGATACTTTTGATGAGTGTACCTCCGGATAGGACAGAAGTGATAGTGTTGATGTTGTACTTAAAACACCAAGTGGCGGAGTATCTCATTACGACACGGTTCACGTAAGCAGATGTTTGCACGGAAAATGTGGTGCTTTTGATAAATCTGATCCAACGTCTGTAACAGCTGTACGATGCCTTGGCCTACTTTTGGATCAGATTGTTCGTTTGCAGCACCCTAGGGTGAACCTCTGCTTTTAATATGATATGGCATTAAAATTATGCCACAGTCGTTGAGCAACAGTCCAAGGACATGAAGGTCCTTGTGATATCTCCAACTCAACTGCCTTTTGATCATATCCAGAGCCCGCATCTCGTGGTCGTGCGGTAGCGTTCTCGCTTCCCACGCCCGGGTTCACGGGTTCGATTCCCCGCGGGGTCAGGGACTTTCTCTGCCTCGTGATGGCTGGGTGTTGTGTGGTGTCCTTAGGTTAGTTAGGTGTAAGTAGTTCTAAGTTCTAGGGGACTGATGGCCATAGATGTTAAGTCCCATAGTGCTCAGAGCCATTTGAACCATTTGAACCATATCCAGAACGCGATCGAAGGAGATGTGTGCACCGTAGAACCAACTGCGTGAGACATGCGCCACAGTTGCTCTCAAGATCAGGAGGCATTACGGCATTGACAACCGCACATCGGCAGCACTCTTTCCAGAGGTGCCAAAGGCATAGGGACTGGCCAACTAGGAGTGGAGTCGCGTGGTCTTCTCGTATGAGAGTAAATTCAGTCTGAGTAACGATGCTCGAAGTACCCTCACATAGCGAAAAATGGGAGTACATAATGCACCCAGGAGTACTGCAGAAGATGATCGTTTTGGTAGCTTAGATGCTGCGGTGTAGGGAGGCAAAATGTTGTATGAGCGTACTGTCTTCCAAATATTCGAACACGGCACGTTCACCAGCCAACTTGACTGTAACTGTGTACTCTTTCTCTGTGTGCGTCTTTTCGTGGGTGTATTCGGCCCTGACGTAATTTGTATGAATGATAGTGCACGACCGCGTCGAACAGTCCTTGTGGACTTCTTGTAACGCTACGATATTAGGCTAATGGACTGGTCTGACCGTTCCCGCGTCTTAGATCCCGTCTGAAACATATGGGATGGGCTGGGGAGACGTTCTGCAGCACGTTGACATGCTTTAACGGCCATCCAGTAATTGTCAGCCGCGTTGTTGGAGGAATGGAACACCCTAACACACGAACTCTCCAAGCAATTAACATGTAACTTCATATGTCGTCTATACGCTATAGTAGGTTGCCACCGTAGAACTTTGTAACCAACAGGCACGTACTAGCGTATAAAGCTAGCTTGAAACCAGTCCTGAGAACAGCAACGTCAGTAGGCTCACAAGGGTTAGAAAGAGAGCGGAAACGCCAGAAACTTGTGACCTAGCAGTCCCTACTCCGGGGAGCCTGAGGGGCGGGGCTAAATGACGTATAATAATAATATTGCAAGCCTTATTTGGCAGAGCAGTTACGTTTAGCTTTCAGCTGAACGATGTTGATACCAAATACGGACTTAGTTAGTTCAACTGCATTATCATCCCTGCCTTACGAGCAGTAGAGGGGATCTAACTAAACCGTGATTGGTAGTCACCTGCAAGAGATCTACGGGATTGGTTGGGTGGCTTTAAGTGGGAAAAACAGTGACCCCACGCGACTCTTTAAAATCCCTAGATTACGTATTTTGGCAGAGTTCTTAGTCAGACGATATGGGCGCCGAATCCGCGTCCGTCGACTCCAGCCTCGGTCCAGCTCCGCGTAAGTCTGCTCTCTCACTTGGAGTGCCTCAGTGAACAGTGTCACATTCAGTATGTTTTGTTTTGCAACTAAGTTGTTGCCTTAAGATGGTGCTAGTGTGTGCTACTGTGGTTAGCATCCACTCCTGGGACTTCTGCATTGGCTTCTGTTATAACAGTGTTATTCATGCTTTTCCTAACCCTAGAACTAGCCTCCAGTGTATTAGTTAGAAATGTCTGTACCAGTGTTGGCTCATATAGAAGAAAACAATCAAATGCCTTCACTGTGAATTGCCCTTCTGCCTTCTGCTCTGTACCGCTCGGGAGCGCAGACTGACCAGTAACACCTTTTTTTCCCTCTCCATCCTATGTCAGGACACGACATTTGCGAGCATTTTGCTGAGGATGCATTGACGCACTTGGTGATCACACACGCTCTTACGCTATTCCTCGCCTATTGCGATGTCTATTGGACCATAATAAACTGCGATGATTTCAGCGCAGTTATTATCTTTGAATAAAAGTATCGTTTGTGTTCGTCTCATTATCTCGTTACGTACTTAATACAGTTACCTAATCTAGCAGTTCTGTCTATGTTTGGCCCAAGGTTCGTGGAGTTGTGTTACTTGGCGGTGACACATGATGAGAAACCTGCTTTTTTCCTTAAGTTTTGCACACTAAATATTCTGATACAGCAGTTTCAGGAATGTTTTACGGTACAGCAACATTTATCACATTTTCACACGATAAATTTCACTGAACTGCAACACAGCGTGTTTAGTAATCGTGGTCAATCGTTTGTTATCTACGTGTCTTCAGAGCATTGTTGCTTTCTTTGTACCACTCCATTCGAGTAAGCAAAAGGGAATCAGATGAGGGAAGATGGGAAAAATTTTGAATATGTTTAGGGATAATAAAACTTAGCACAAGGCTCTAGCGACCGCTCTGAAAATATTCTCATGACCAAGGCTTTCCTAGGGTACTAAAGCCGATGTTTTTACAAAGTTTTTACAGTCAACGTGTGCATGCCAGAGAAAGAAAATATAAAAGGTCAAGTTCTATTACGTTAATGAACGAACTGATAAACAATTTCGACCTAGGTTTTAACTCTGTGGAACGGATATCATCACTCCCGCAACGTAGCGTCCCAGTGCTGGAATCATCACGGTTAGTTGGCGTTCAGAGAGGAACAGATGACCGATTAGAGAGACTTAATTATTTTACATCTGGCTAAGTTAGAAAGAGTCTTGTAAAAGGTTGCTATTTTTGCCTTAAATATTAATAAATATTTATGGAATGGTCTTCTAATGGTCTGATGGTAAGGAAGATGATTTCCTATTTCACTCTTTATCAGGACTCTCCTTCGACACCGAAATTGTAGAGAATATTGGCAAGGCAGTCAGGCGAAGGGATACAAACGAACGAGTGACGTTAAGTGCGTACTTACGTTGTGTTATGCGTGGCACTATGAGCACGATTATCGTTTCCCACGTATTTTGTTCCATTTTCGAATGTCGCATAGGCGGAACGACTGTCCGAAGACTAAGACCTCGAATCCCCTGGTAATCCACACGTTGCCATTTAGCGGGGTATGTGTGACAGGAGGTAACACAGGATGAGGCATTTGAGACATCCCACTTCTTGCCACATTTCAGAGAGGCGCTATTCAGAGAACTGTAAATCTTTTTGAAAGTCGTTGCCATCAAGTTTTTAATGGAATTCAATGTGAAAAGGCTGCGATTCTGCTGTACGTTGTATCAGCACAACACTCCTCTGATTCCACTCATATATTGAAGCTGTCTCACAGCTACTAGTGGACTGTGTGTTACCGTTGCTAAAACGTTCTCTGCTTTTGTCACAACAGTTGCTGGTCTTTTTCGTTACCGTATTTTCTTCGTTGCTCTTCCAGTTCCGTGAAATTTCAGATAATGTTTGTTATCAGTTCGTGCCTGGCACGATCAATATATCTTTCAGCCTAAAACCACACCGCTGCTCTAATTTGAGTAATACTCGACATAACTAAAAACCATAACCACTATTTCGGGTGTTGTACACATTGTGAAGGTCTCCATAAGTTCACTAAGCAGTGGTCTCGTTTCTAAACCAGCACAGGACAGACTAATGGTTATCACACACTGGATTCGCATTCGGGAGGACGACGGGCTAAACCCGCGTCCGGCCATCATGACTTGGGTTTTCCGTGGTCCTCTCCACCAAATCAGCCAACCAACCAACATTCTGATACGCTCGAAAGGAGGCTTAAGTACATACAGCGTACCTGAGTTAAATGTTTGCTCATATTTCGTACAGTACACAAAACGATTGTGAAACGTTTTCTCTCTATGATACGGTAGTGTTTTGTGACGATGCTGTCTTGTTACAGTTTGATCTAGTTTCACACAATATGTCATTTATGCCACATTGCAGACAATATTTTATTTTCTCGTACAGTATACGAAAACTCACGCTTCTGTAAGAAAACAGCTATTCAGAATCAGTAAGGCTACCCGCCCCGCAAGGCGGAAGACCGTCAAAACGCGCTGGAAAGACAGTGTCAGCAGAAGGAGCACCGTGCTGGAGCGAATAGAGCAAGCTGGGGTAATCACCACATGTCGGGTAAAATGAAATTTTCTGAAAGCTAAAATCCAAAATTTCAGTTCATTGCTTTTCTGTCACAAAGTCAGCTACCTCCAAAGATCACTGCCTTTAATACCCCTTTCAGATCTCTGGGAAGGTACGGCCAAGGGTATGATGACGGCCAGAAAAAGATGGAATGACCAACGAAGGGGTAACCGAGTCAGATCATGGAAAGTTACAACTTCGAACGTAGAAGGACAGTTAAAAAAACTGAAAAGAGAGATACACACGCTCAGTCTGGATATAGTGGGGTCAGTGAACAGAAATGGAAAGAAGACGAGGATTTCTAGTCACATAACTACAGGGTAATATTAACCGAAGCAGCAAATAGTATAACTGGAGTAGCACTCTTTATGAGGAGCAAAGTGTGGCAATGGGTCAGCTACTATGAACAGTTCAGTGATAGGAGTGTTCTTACCAGATTCGGCAGTAAACCAATGCCGACAGAGATAGTTCAAGTACACATGCCGACTCCACAAGCAGAAGATGAAGAGGCAGAGAAAGTACATGAGGACAGTACGTAAAGGGAAATGCAAAGCGAAAGTATTTGAGGATAATGAACGAGTAATTCAGTATTAAGGCGAGATAAAAACTTAGTGATCATGGAACACTAGAACGCGATTTTTTGGGGAAGGAGTAGAAGAAAGGGTTACGGGAGGATGTGGGCATGGCGGTAGAAACGAGAGAAAAGGAAGACTAACTCAGTCCAGCAATAAATTTCAGATAGTAATAGCGAATACCCTGTCCAAGAATCACGAGGAATGTTGGGAAAAAAGTCCTAGGGGAATGGAATATTCCAGCCCGATTACATCATCTTCAGACAGAGATTTGAGAATTATATGTTCGACTGTAAGGCGTACCCAGGAGCAGACATAGAGTCAGATCACAATTTAGTAATGATTAAGAGTAGACTGAAGTTTAGAAGAATCTTCCGGAAGAAACAGTATGGACGGAATTGGTATGTCGAATTAGTGAAGTAGTGAGAAAAGAAGAGGGGCGTTTGACGTTCGCTAAGACAGTGAATTCTCCGATAAGGAAAACCAGAGAAGGCATATCAGTACAAACGCAGTGGACATCTGCATAAATGGTAATAACAAATGTTGGCCAGACAGACACAGGTACAAGAAGGTAACTGCAAAGAAACATTGGGCAGCAGAAGAAATACTTTAATTGATCTACGATAGAAGGAAGTACAGAAAAGGTTCACCGAAAGAGAGGAATAAAGCTGTAACAATCCCTTAGTAATGAAATAAATATGAAGAGCAGGCCAGCCAGAGTGAAATGACTACAGGTATCGTGAGGAAATAGAAAATGAAATTATCATCGAGAGGATTGACTCAGCTTACAGAGTACTGAAAACAACCTTCGGTGAAATGAAAAGCAAGGGTGATAACATTAAGACTTCAACGGTAATTCCACTGTTAAACGCAGAGGGGAGAGCAGGAAGGTGGAAATACTATATTGACGGCCTGTATGAAAGTCAAGACATGTCTGATGACGTGATAAAAAAAGAAAGAGGAGCCGAGATAGAAGAAATAGGGTATCCAATAATAGAGTCAGAATTTAAAAGAGATAAGGAGGGCTTAAGCTCAAAGAAAGCCGAATGGATTGATAACACTCCACTGTAATTTCTAAAAACATTGGGGGAAGTGGCATCGATATGACTATTGAAGCTGGTGTGTAGAATCTATGAGACTGGCGTTCTACCATCAAATTTTCAGAGTAATATTATCCACACATTTCTGAAGGTAGCGAAAGCAGGTAACTGAAAGGACTAAGGCACGAGCGGATTAACAACTCATGCGTCCAAGGTGATGACAAGAATAGCACTCAAAAGAAAGAAAAAGAAAATTGGTGATCTGTTAGATGACTATCAGCTGGGCTTTAAGACAGATAAGGTCACAAGAAAGGCACTTCTGACGTTGTAGTTGATAATGGAAGCAATGTTGGAGAAACATTAAGACTCACTCATCGGATTCGTCGACGTAAAAAAGGCATTCGAGAATGTGAAATGGAGCAAGATGTTCCGAATGCAGAGGAAAATAGAGTAAACAATAGCGAAAGAGGGATGTTACACAATATGTACAAGAACCAAGAGGGAACAATAAGTCGGAAGGCCAAGAACGAATTGCACGCATTAAAAAGGGCGTAAGAGAGTGAATCAGTCCTCTACCCCTACATTTCAATCCATGCATCGAAGAAGCACAATGATGGAAATAAAACAAAGAGTGAAATTAAAATTCAGGGCCAAACGGTATCAGCGATAATATTTGATTAAAATACAAAAAAATGGTTCAAATGGCTCTGAGCACTATGGGACTTAACTTGTGAGGTCATCAGTCCCCTAGAACTTAGAACTAGTTAAACCTAACTAACCTAAGGAGATCACACACATCCATGCCCGAGGCAGGATTCGAACCTGCGACCGTAGCGATCGCGCGGTTCCAGACTGTAGCGCCTAGAACCGCTCGGCCATTTCGGCCGGCCCTAAAGATTAAAATAGAGGGTGAAACGATATCAGCTATAAGATTTGACACTGTTATCCTCAGTGAAGGCGAAGACGAGGTACATGATCTGTTGAATGGAATGAACTGTTTAATGAGTGAAGAATACAGATTGAGAGTAAATCGGGAAAGACAAAAGTAATGAGAACTAACAGAAATGAATACAGGGAGAAATTTAAAATTGAAACTCGTCATCACAAAGTAGACAAAGTTATGGAATTAGATTAGCTCAGGCAAGGAGGGCATGCGTCACCAAGGAAAATCTACTTGTATCAAACATACGCGTTAATTTGGGGAAGGAATTTCTTGTAAATGCACGTCTGGAGCACAGCACTTTATGGTAGTCATCACGGACAGTGGGACAAATGGAACGGAAGAGAATAAAAGCGTTTGAAATTTTTTGTTGCAGAAGAATGTTGAAAATTTGGTGGACTGATAAGACATGGGGATGTTCTCCCCAGAATCGGCGAAGAAAGGAACAATAGAAGACAATGACATGAAGAAGATACTGGACTTGTGTTAAGAGCACAGTTAATTCGTGGAGAAGAGTACATCATATATGCTGATACATTTCATGAAAAGAGCTTCTCCAAGTCGTAGGTAATTCCACAATGGACCACCGATTGTTTCATTACTCATTTCACAACTGATAAACGGACTACCATATGATCTAGGGGTAGCGTCATTGATAAGTAATCAAATATCCTCGGTCCCGGGTTCAAAACCTGACACCACTTAAATAATCAGCATTGGTGGGCAAAGACATTCGGTGTAAGTCACCTTCAATCTGTCAACAACCTTGTCAAAGAGGGCGGAGGAACGGACGGAGAATCAGGACACTCTCTTGCCCTTAGGGTGGGAAACAGCCCATGAAGCCGGAAGTAGTGATCCACGGCATGAGAATGGAAAGGCAATGGAAATCACGGCATTAAAGATACATAACGTGGCCTGTAGCTGAACTGAAGAAGTGTCATGACCACTCCAGTGACAAAAGATTCCGGAATAGTCTCCCATTCGGATCGCCGGGAGGGAACTGCCAATGGGGAGGTGACCATGAGAAAAAATTGAATAATCAACGAAAAGATAACTTTCTACGGGTCGGGGCGTCGAATACCAGAAGCCTGAGAAGCGAAAAAATTTAAAAAGGGAATTGGAAAGGCTCAATCTAAATATAGTAGGCGGCAGTGAAATGAAATGGAAAGAAAACAAGGATTTCTGGTCAGATCTGTATAGCGTAATGTGGCAGCAGAAAACAGTGTAACAGTGGGACGTGACTCACAAGAAAACGCAAACACAGCTTTGTAGTTTACAAAGTTTTATTATACATATCCCCAAAAACAGTTGTACAAAATATTTTACAAACCGGCCTTCCAATTGCCACCAGTACCCAATATAGTTAAAAACCGTATACAGTCTGTGTAGGATTATACGGAATGAAACAAGTTAAGTAAAGGTTCTTCCTTTTAACTAAATAACAAATAGTCCCAGATAAATATAGATGACAAGCATAACTGCCCACAAATTTAACAGGAATTTACAGGGACTAAATCGCCATTGGCGAAACAAGCAACATTACAGGATACTAAATAAAAAAATTTCAAGTAAAAGAGCAAAATCCCCAATGGGAATCTTAGACCAATAGACGGATGACAGAAAAACGGAATTCCAGCAAATATGTAGTGACTTATTCCACTGAACTCATCCGTGAAATCCGTCTCAAGTGCAACAACAATATTTAGGCAGAAAAGACAGTTATCTTAATAGTCAGTTTAAGTTTCAGGGAACAGTGGGCACAGCCCAACGGATGAACCACCTTAAAACAAGAGTGACTGAACTTCTATGAACAGGAGACGCACCTTCCTGCAGCCCGAACACATTAACGAGAGGAATCTCCAAATAATTACGAGAGAGAATACTCAACTTCTGTCAATTAGTGGGGAGAGCAATGACTCTGACAGGATACATCCAAGTAGCGCCGAGAGTCACCATGACGTACCTGGCCGAGCTAACGCTGTCCGAACATATTTCAATCAAGGCGCCGCCCCGTGTATTGGTCAATCCGGAACTGATCGTGCCCGCTGCTCGTAGTACACTGTAACATTAAAAAGAAAAAGACAGACAACCAAACCAACGGACAGAAAACCAACCCAATTATGTCAGAGTTATGCCCACCCCCTGTATATTTATTACCCTTAACACATGCAAGACCACAAACAAATAGCATGGAAAATTATTCTTTACTCTTACAGGAAGATCCCAATAAGACACCAAAGTCACGGCCTCTCTAAACGAAGACCACAGAATAACTCATAATATACTCAAGTAACGTTACAAGCACACTGTCTTAACACTAAACATGCCCTGCACACTATCCTAGAATAACTCATGCAGCTGTCACGCTACTCACGCTCAGTGCTCCTGTCACTGAGCAATGTTTTACAATCTTAACAGCACTACTCAACAAATACCGCAACCAAGAGTGAATTCCTTATTCCCACCACGGTAGGCAGCCGCAAAATACGCCGCTCTTCAGCCAAGAGAGTTACAGAAACAACAAAGTCAAATGAGAAAAGTACACATAACAGAGAATGATATAAAGTGATGAAAAAAAGAAAAAGTAGATAAGTATAAACTGTAGATTTAAAAACAACATAGAAGAGAGCCACACACACATGCAAAGAAAGAACAGTGTGAGTTGACACAAAAAAAAAAAAAACAAATAAACACCAGTGGTAACACAAACAAATGATACTGGCAACAGTGTTGGTGCTGTTGGAACATAGCACTGTGCACGGCACTAGAGTAACACTGACACCACAACAAAAACGTTAAAAAATCACTGCACCGAAGGGGACCTACCACCGGATGAAGGGAGGAGGGGGGAAGAAAAGGGAGGGGAAGAGACAGTAGGTGAAAACCAGGAGGGGGTAGGAGGGTGGCAGTGGAGGGGTGAAGGAAAGAAGCTGGAAGCCCAGGGTGGGGGTGGGGGTGAAAAGGACAAAGAGGAGGAAGAAAGGAAGGGGGAGAGGGAGGGCGAAAGTGAGCTCTGAGAAGGTGGGGGGGGGGGGAAGGAGGAGGGATTAGATCTGGTAGGAGGGGTAGATGGAAGACACAAGGACATCATCTGAGAGGGGGAGTTGGCAGAAGCCACCATGGGCGAGGGTAAGAAGAGTGTGGAGATGGAGACCAGGTGGGATACTGTGGTACAGGCGCAGCAGTGTGCTAGGTTGGAAGAGGATGGGGGAAACCGAAGGATGGGGGGGGGGGGCATCCAGTTTGTGGGAGACGAATAGGATCTGTATTCGTTCTAGGAACAGGAGGAGTCATAGCCCGAAGTGCCTCGCTTAAATAGTGGCCAGAACACGAAAACCAAAGAGAAAACATGCATGCCAGAACGAACGGGATTACTGCCACTACCAGATAAGGGAATCACTGGCACCAGCGACTCCCCACAGCTCAAAGAGTAGTAGGATTCTGTATGAATAAGAAGGCAGGGCAGAGGGTGTGTTACTGTGACCAGTTCAGTCATAGGGTTGTTCGTGTCAGAATCGACAGACAATCAACACCGGCAACGATATTCAGCAATACATGCTGACATCGCAAGCTGATGATGAGGAGACTGAAAGGACATTGAAATTGAAATGGTAATACAACACGTAAAGGGAAATGCAAATCTGACAGTCATTGGAGACTGGAATGCCGTTGTGGGGGAAAGAGAAGAAAAAATGGTTACAGGAGAATTTGGATTTGCGACAAGAAAAAGGGGAAAGGGTAATTGAGTTCTGTAATGAAATTCATCTAGTAATACCGTATACTCTGTTCAAGAATCACAAGAGCAGGAGGTTTACTTGGGAAAGGCAGGGTGATACGGGAAGATTTCAGTTAGATTACGTCATGGTCAGACAGAGAATTCGAAATCAGATACTGGATTGTAAGGTGTACCCAATAGCAAGTAAGACTCAGATCACAATGTAGTAGTGTTGAAGAACAGGCTGAAGTTCAAGAGATTAGTCAAGAAGAATCAGTACTCAAAGAAGTGGGATACAGAAGTACTAAGGAATGATAAGTTACGTACGAATTTCTCTAGGGCTATACGTACAGCAATACGAAGCAGCTCAGTAGGCAGTACAGTTGAAGAGGAATGGATATCTCTAAAAGGGGCAGCCACAGAAGCTGGAAAGGAAAACGCAGGTAAAAGAAGGTAACTGCGAAGAAACCATGGATAACAGAATAAATACTTCAGTTGATCTATGAAAGAAGAAAAAGTACGAAAAAGTTCAGGAGAATTCTGGAATACAGAAATATAAGTCCACAAAGAATTAAATGAATATGAAGCGCAGGGAAGCTAAGACGAAATGGGTGTCTGGTACCGAGCACCGTGGGTTTCGAATCCGCGCCAGATGGCATGGAGCTCGATGACCACTAGAGGTCGCTGCAGCAATCGCGCTGTAAGCCATGGCAGCGCACGGTCCTGACCCCGAGTCTAGCGTGAGGGCGCCACTGGGGAGAACGTGGTCCCCGCGGCCAATAGCGACATACCCTGTCGTGTATTTAGGGGGCTACATCTCACTCAGCGAGGCAGTCTGGTATTCGTGTTGATTCAGTTGACATCTCGCTTACAGACATCGTGTTTACGTTGCGTGTGCTTACTTCCCTTGTTTTGAATTCGTGAGGTTGTCTCTTGTGACCCCGTTGCTTAATACATTGTTGTTGATCTTGGTGTCTTCCTCGGTAGTCTGTCGTCGTGCTTATCCTTCCATTCCCGTTCCTCTGACTTGTTTCTTCGCGGGCCGCTTCCGTCGGTCCCGCTGCGTTTTCGTTAGCGGTAGCCCCTCGACAGTCCCTGTCGCGGTTATAACAGAGTGCATGAAAAATGTTAGCAAATAGAAACAGAAATGACTGTCGGAAGGACTGACTCAGGATATAGGAAAGTCAGAACAACCTTCGGTGAAATAAAAAGCAAGGGTGCTAACATTAAGAGTTCAACAGGAATTCCACCGTTATATGTAGAGGAGAGAGCGGTTGGGCGCAAAGACTCTATGAGGGCGAAAATTTGTCTGATGTGATAGAAGAAGAAACAGGAGTCGATTCAGAAGAGACAGGGGTCCAGTATTAGAATTAGAATTTAACAGAGTTTTGGAGGACTTTAGAGCAAATAAGACAGATGGGATGGATAATATTCCGTCAGAAGTTCTGATCACTGGGGGAAGTGGCAACAAAATGACTATTCACGTTGGTGTGTAGAATGGGTGACTCTGGAAATACACAGTTCCGCAAATTGCAAGAGTCGACAAATGCTAGAAGTACTCCATAATCAGCTTAACAACTCATGCATCCAAGTTGCTAACAAGAAGAATACGCATAAAAATGGAAAAGAAAATTTAAGATGTGCTACACGACTATCTGTTTGGCTTTAGGTAAAGTAAAGGCACCAAGAGGCAGTTCTGATCTTGCGGTTGATAGTGGAAGCAATACTAAACAAAAATCAAGACAAACTCGTAGAACTTGTTGACTTGGAAAAAGCATTTGACAATGTAAAATGACCCAAGATGTGCGAAATTCTGAGGGAGATAGGCGTAAGCTATAGGGATATGCAGTATGAACTAGATCGAAGACGGAATAATAAGAGTGGACAACCAAGAACGAAGCGCTGGGGTTAAAAAGGGTGTAAGACAGGGCTGTAGTCTTTCACCCCTATGGTTCAGTCTGTACATCGAAGAAGCACTGATGTAAGGAAAAGAAAGGTTCAGGAGAGGGATTTAAATTCAAGACGAAAGGATATCAATGATATAGCTAGTCTGAGTGAAAGTAAAGAAGGATTATATAATTTGCTAAACAGAATGAACAGTCCCCTGAGTACAGAATATGGACTGAGAGCAAATGGTAGAAAGACGAAAGTAATGAGAAGTAGCAGAAATGAGAACAGTGAGAAACTTAACATCGGGACTGATGGTCACGAAGTAGATGAAGTTAAGGAACTCCACAATCTAGGCAGCAAAATAATCAATGACGCACCGAGCAAGGAGGATATCAAAAGCAGACTAGTACTGGCAAAAAGAGCATTCCTGGCCAAAGGAAGCCTATTAGTATCAAATACAGGCAATAATTTGAGGAAGAAGTTTCTGAAATTGTACGATTGGAGCACAACATTATATGGAAGCGAAACATAGACTATGGCAAAACTGGAACATAAAAGAATCGAAGCATTTGAGATGTGGTGCCACATACGAATATTGAAAATTAGGTGGACTGATAAGGCAAGGAATGATGTGGTTCTGCGCAGAATCGGAGAGGAAGAGAACATGTGGAAAACACTGACAAGGAGTGATAGGATCATAGGGCATCTGTTAAGACTTCAGGGGTCGACTTCCATAGTACTAGAGGGTATTGTAGAGGGCAAAACGTGTAGAGGAAGACGGAGATTGTAATACAACCAGCAAATAATTTTGGATGTAGGTTGCAAGAGCTACTCTAAGATGAAGAGGTTGGCACAGGAGTGGTGGGCCGCATCAATCCAGTCAGAAGACTGATGGCTCTGTATATGTGTATAAAAAAACTCTTTAACTGACAACACAACAGTAACTATGTAGTGGCTATTATATTGGTTCGAACCTATCCAGTATTATTATTATCATTATTATTGTCAGTGGCAATAGTCATACGTAAACCATTGTCAGTCTGAATTTTTCCAATTTCTGATAGTTCAGGAGTAATAAGTTTAAGAATCCAGCCCTCAAATTATTTACATACGACAATAAGCACAGTAAACACAATTCAACTTCTTTCATTTTAAATGGAGGTGGAGGGTATGGGTGAAACATGTGACGCTAGAATGGAGAATGGTGTAGAGGAAACAAGTTTTGTAACAAGACTCAATGTTCAATATGGATGATAACTTGTTTTCTGAGAAGGGGTTGTAGGTAGCACCCGCGATGCCCTGAGAACAGCTTCATCATACCGTATAAAGAGCCGGCCGCGGTGGTCTAGCGGTTCTAGGCGCGCAGTCCGGAACCGCGCGACTGCTACGGTCGCAGGTTCGAATCCTGCCTCGGGCATCGATGTGTGTGATGTCCTTAGGTTAGTTAGGTTTATGTAGTTCTAAGTTCTGGGGGACTGATGACGCCAGAAGTTAAGTCCCATAGTGCTCAGAGCCATTTGAGCCACTGTATAAAGGTTGGTAGAAATAAGCAATACCAGTAACCGCACTGATTCGTTAGTTTGTTCTGGGATAAAAGCTTCGAAATGTGTATATCATTGATATGCGTCTTCTGAGTGGGCAGGCGTGGAGCGATTAGTGTAACTCATCCTGGAGTCTTTGACTAGTATTCTGACAGACAATACATGTTCATCGTAAACGGAACTCAAGTTCGTGTAAAAGTGAATTGATTATCGACTTGCCTTGGAGTGTGGAGATAGTTTATGAACTGTGATTGTAATCGACTCTCGATAAATTACAAGAAAGTGAAGTCGTATGGCTTAAATGGCGGAAAGCTACAGCAGGGCAGGTTCAACCACCTAATTGTATAGGTTATCCTTATTCTCCGCTCCAGTGGGCACCTTTCCTTCGTGAAGTATGAGAGTAGTGTGATTGTAAATATACCTATTAAGTGTAGATACTGTAATGGTCTGTATGTATGTGTAGTGTAGTATCGTGTTGGAGATGATGAGAGAAGGAAGAGGCTGACACCTGGTGCCGGCGCATAGCTTACTCCTCTCGTAGAGCACCAAGGAGGCCGCCGAGGTGAATGACCAATCTGACGGACTCATCAGCATCAACAACGTCGCATGACCTCACTGCATGAGTAACTGTGGAGAGGTTTGGAATTTAATCCAGGACATTGGCGCAAAGGCTGTTGATCAGGGACATTACGAAGCCATCCCTCCTGTTGAAACGTCCCCTTAGAACAATTATACATGACTGTGCGTAAACTGACACACAATATTTTTAGCGCAACGCAATCTGACTTTCAATAATCCCTTCAAAAGAGTGGCCCTGACTAACATTAACCTATACCTTTCACAAATCACTTACCTCACAAAAATCTTCGTTACTCGAACTACTGCAATACAGCGAGCGCCACTACTGCCAGCTAAATAAAAGATTCAAACTACGGAAGGCACTAACTACTGACAGGCATAGTTAGCAAATGAAAGATTTTAATAGAGAACAAACAATGTATTTACCTTAATAGTGTTGAAAAATCATAATATACATAGCAGTTCATGACATCCAGTCTTACAAATTTCAAAACTCCGCCATTTCTCTCCCCACATCCACCACTGCTGGCGGCTCTCCTCCAACTGCGCAACGCTACGCGCTGTTCACATCCAGCTGCTCAACACTACAATGGCAGAAACAATGCAAACTAGCCACAGACTGCACACAGCACAGCCAGTGATTTTCATACAGAGCGCTACGTAACGTTGCCAATAAGAAAACATAAACAGCCTACTTACATAGCCCCCATGCTCCCCACAAAAAATTTTACAAATTGTTTTGGGCAGTGGCCAATAATGATTTGATAAAATTTTTCATAATTACAATAACAAAGATATCAAATGCACACACTTATTGATACAATATTGGTCAAAGCTAAAATTTTCTCACAGTCCATAAAGACAGTCCTGATCATTCATCACAGTAAAATTGCAGTGTTTTTTTTTTCCTCAAAGTCCGAGCAGTAAAAGAAAATGCACACGGAAGTAGTGTATTTCAATGCAATCTTGAAGAAGTAGTGTTGTCCTTCCAACGGAAAGACAGTGCTGACTCTTGACATGCTGACAGGTAATGGCCCACAACAGAGCAAACCCACAGCAGAGCCATTCGACGTTTTGAAGAATATTGGTAGGTAGGTCATCACAGAGCAGACCCATTGTAGTCCTGGTAGAGAGTATGGTATTGGTGGGCCACCAGAGGTGCAGACCCACTGCAGTCCTAGTATAAATAATGGTACTGGTGAGTCAGCAATGGTGTAGATCCACTGAAGTCCTTGTAGAAATAATGGTATTGGTGGGTCATCAAAGATGCAGACCCACTGTAGTCCTTGCAGAGATGGCCAGCAGCCATCTGTTGTGACTGTGCAGGTTCACAATCACCATTGAAGAGTCTTGCGGAGAATATAGCAAGTCCATAAACCACCAGTTGTGCATTCACAAAGTTTTTAGAATTGACCTTAGAACCAGCAATGCTGTTAACCAGTCCCTTGCTTAATTATCAACACACGTGGCAGCACTAACAGTCCTCTTTTTTTCACATATTGTGCATATACTATGACCAACAGAAACGTGTGCAGTGAAATGTAACTTACAAGTTACTTAATTTGATGAACTGGTGTCAATTACAATTTTATAACATAAGAATACAATAACAAAGGTACAAAATACATAATTAAAGAACATAACAATACAGATGACATTTGTAGTAATATGGGCTTTACAAAAGAATAGAAATAACATATACATCAGTGTCACAGGAATTATGACATAAGTACATACATGAAAGATCAGAACAACTTTTGAAACATCAACTTCACATATGAGCATCAAAACAGAACAGATAAATAATGTCTAAATATCTTTACAAAGTAAATAACATATTATAAATGCAAATTATATTTGAGGATAACAGTATTCCTCATCATAGTGAATGTAGCTTAGAATTAGAAGAGAAAAAAATTCTATGAAACAGTGCACAGAGACAGGAAGAAAACAAATACACAAGGGTACACAAACACCTAGGGGGATAACACAATGTGAAGGACAGGGTTCGTTTCCAGTGTAACATTTGGTACTGCAGTATTTTGTGAACAAAACCTTTTTTGTTCTTGGAGATCTCCCTTAGTTCATCATTATTCCCAAAAAGTCCTATCTATACCTCTTTTCTGTATTCTAACAATATTTCTTTCAAAATAATTATGGATCATTATACAATACTCATTTTGGCCCAAATCGTTTTCATATAACTTCACAATGCATTTCTTCCAATTTATCACAACTCGTTCTCACATATAGCCTACCCCATCTTAAGCTAACTTAAATCTACTGAGCTCAGATGCTAAACTAAGGAATGAGGCAATGCAGCAGCACAAAACAATTAACACAAACAGCGATGATAAAAAATACAAATGGCAAAGCAAGCAGCACAAATTAGCAAAGCAAATGCAATATTACAACTAATATAAGGCAATGTGCAGCAAACAAGAAAAATAAATTCATAGTAAAACTGGCTTAACAGAGTAATGTAAAGTGAAATTTAGTAGCACTATGCCTGGCAAACAGCAGCAGCAAATGCAATAACTTATATCTAAACATGATATAGCTCAAGCAGAAAAAATAGTACACTAAAGACAACAACGCAGATAAGGGAAATGTATATTCACATCTTAATATCTATGTCATTAAAGTGGTGCACCACGACTTATTCTACAAAATAAATTACCAAGTACTTGAAAAGAAAATTATGAATGCAGTTCCTGTGAAGGTAAATGTCTTTTTGTGCTCCCTCATTTTTTTGAAAAAAAATTATTATTTACTTGATCTGTAGACAGAAAATATTTATATTAGTACATCTATAAAATTTTATTTTAACCAATGCTGCAGTGCCACTAGAAACTAGATATTAAACAAAATGAGCAATCTCTCAACTAGAAAGGCAATGGATGTAAAATGTTTCTCATCATTTCATTAGGGATTTTAGTAAATATCATAAATTAAGAGCTCCACAGTGTAATCATATGTTTTCAAGTTCGAGCGTGTCGTATTTGCGATGCTTTCTACAAAGGAATGTCAATAGTGAGGATAATGGCCTCCCTTTTTTTTCCTACCTGTGCCTCTGAAAGGCACACACTAATGGCTTTTTCTCCAGGCGTCTGACACAGCTGGGTGCCCACGATGCATTACGTGCAGGTGGTCACTTAACTTTCTAACGGAAATATTTACGACAGCAGTTTCCGCTACAGTGACAGTTTCATATAAAAATATTTCACAGGTCAAGAATTTGCGTTACAAATCTGTAGAAACAAAATCCTATTGATATAACAGAGTCCAAAAAATTTTCGTAGGCATTGTAATACATTCACGCATTTATATACATTTCATAACTCTTAAAGTACGATTCTTGGTTTCCAACAACCTTTTTCACAAACCAGAGTCCCTAACCACTACTCATTATTCCTTATCTTATTCGTCGACACTTCTTCAATATTTCATCATAACAGATATACATAATCAAATAACTCATATAGCATCAGCTTATTGATCATAAACATACTGCAACAGCATAATACACATAGTAATCGTAATAATAACATCATAACACCTCAGTCAACTCTCAAAATCGTCGTAGCTTCCTCCAATAATTTCAAAACCTAAAAAAAATTCTCTGCTCATATCAAAAGTGTCATCTGCCTCAAACTTAGTGTAAAAATCGTGATCCCATACCAAATATATCATTCAAAGCTCTCATAATATCACAATGGGTCCAAAGAAATATGAACAGTTCACAAAGTACAGACATAATACAATTTCGTAAGTGTGAAGTTATCCAACGGTGTAATTACATAAACATCTGTCACTGCTGTAGTACAAAAGTTTGTCTCTCTCAGTTAAATGATCAGATAGCTGTGTAATTTGTGTGTTAGAGAAATATGATACCGAAGTGTAAAGTTGTATAAGCAAATACCATATTAGCTAGGGCTCCCTGTGCTTGCCAAACACATGGTACACAAAGTAAGCGTGTACCCCCCTGAGGATTAATGTATAATACCCTCAACTACTGCAATACAGCAAGCACCACTACTGCCAGCTAAATAAAAGATTCAAACTACGGAAGGCACTAACTACTGATAGGCATAGTTAGCAAATGAAAGATTTTAATAGAGAACAAACAATGTATTTACCTTAATAGTGTTGAAAAATCATAATATACATAGCAGTTCATGACATACAGTCTTACAAATTTCAAAACTCCACCATTTCTCTCCCCACATCCACCACTGCTGGCGGCTCGCCTCAAACTGCGCAACGCTACGCGCTGTTCACATCTAGCTGCTGCCCAACACTACAATGGCAGACAACAATGCAAACTAGCCACAGACTGCACACAGCACAGCCAGTGATTTTCATACAGAGCGCTACGTAACGTTGCCAATAAGAAACCATAAACAGGCTACTTACACTGTCAACACAGCACGACGTCGCCGGACGGTCACTCATTCAAATATTGGCCACACATGACCTATCTTCGGTGATGTGACGGGAATTGGTGTATCCATTTCGTCATAGCCGTTGCCTCGATAAGTGATCATCATAATTCGCGATGTTTGATGAACAGGTGAGCCGTGGCGAGCTGACGCCAGGCTTATTTTGTTCACGTATCGCTGAGATCGATTGTGGTTGAGTTAAGCTATCTTTGCTTTACGCATATCTTATCTTGGGGCTTCGCAGGCGAAGCGAGTTGGTTGTTAGCCTTCGTCGGGTAACCCTCGAGATCTCGTGTCTTTCGCTGGGGAGACGAGTGTCAACGGCTGCCGAACGAGTATGATGACCGTTACACGTTGTGGTGTGAAACTGCTTGGGCGTTTTGTCGACATGGGCAGCTTGGAGATAAAAGTTCTGTGTCTTCGCTGGGGACAAAATTTGAAGGAAAGCGGTGAAGCTATGGAACCCGCTCCATCGTATTGTGTAGCTGATAGAGAGTAAGTTGTCTTAATTGTTTGTTCGCCGACGCACTCAGAGATTTTAAACTTTATTATTATTATGAGAGACCTACTTGGCCTAGTTAAATGGTGGCCGTAATTTGAAAATTTTCTGAAGTTTTTTCTCCCTTGCAATCAAACGATTTTATGTTGCTGTTTTTAAAGCCTGCTCTATATTAATACAATTGTCCATGTGTGAGTCAAAGGTTCTGCCCAGTGTTTCTATGTTTCAGAGTCATTGGAATGTCTTTGCGCGCGGTGGCCACGCGGTTCTAGGAGCTGCAGTCCGTAACCGCGCGACTGCTACGGTCGTAGGTTCGAATCCTGCCTCGGGCATGGATGTGTGTGGTGTCCTTAGGTTAGTTAGGTTTAAGTAGTTCTAAGTTCTTGTGGACTGATGACCTCAGATGTTAAGTCCCATAGTGCTCAGAGCCAGTTTTGAATGTCTTTGCGATTCGAGCAGAATATTTTGATTGTGCCAGCGCCTTGGCGGGGAGTGAAATGTCACCCGAGATCTAGGCCTGGAAGTGTTTAAGAACCTGCCCACTACCGGAGTTGGTCACATATCCCCTTCCAAATTTTAGTATTTATTTTCCTTCCGTCAAGGCGGGTTAAGCGGGTAGATATATATTTTGTATGTAACCTGTTTGTATATCAACTTGTTTCCTTATATATTATGGACTGGCAACTGGCTAAACCATACAGTGCATAGCATCTACTGAGTTCCTTGTGCAGCTTTGTCTAGTAACGTTTCATTAACACGCCTGAGTACGTAAAGATATTTTTTTTTTTAAGATCAGTGTCTCTGTACTTTCTTTTATTGATTCTATCATGTTATGTAATGGCATCTTAGTATGGCACTAGTGTTAAAGATTTATGAAGTCGCCTTTTACCTGTAATTGTTTCATTATACGTATTTTGAGAGAAGTCCTATATGGGAGTTTGAAGTTCTCAAATTTCTCAGTTTGGAATTGTTAGAGTACTGAGTACGTTGGGTTTCTAATTGTGTTTGGAAGGTTTTATCTAGTGGCTCCTCCACAATTTGTAACTGTCAATTTTGTTTTAAAGGGGTAATGTCAGTAAACTGCCTTAACTATAAATTGTGACAACCAACCGTGTCTCCATCCCTCTTCTTCTTTTGTGGTATTTAAGATGTGGTGTGTAAGTGTGGTACGATGAAAGAATTACGTATCTCAGGATCTACATTGCCTTTGGGTTGACTCTCAAGTTATTAATTTTTACAACCATTCGCTTTTCTGGTTTTGAGAATGTAATGAAGTCAGGTTGAGACGTTCCTTATGGTGGCTTTGAGATATCCGTCTTGCCGTTCTATTACCCACTGTTCATTGCTCTCATGTTAGGATCGGCGGCCGACGGAGAAGACCCACAGGGACGTAGACATAACTTTAGAAGGCATGAGGTACGCAAACGTCCGCTTGTCCTTTCCTAGCATAGCTTTCCACTTGCACCAAAAAGGTGCAGATAAAATATCATGTAAAGCCTTATTTCATACTAGTTGTACCTATATACCGTTAAGGGACGATACATCGTACATACGTCAGAGATACATCTAGGTGTTCTTGCGTAAGATCCGATTTTGACAACTTAGATTGCCGAAACCGGTCAGAATAGTGAATATATTTCTACAGTTCATAAACAGTATGCAGTTCCGTGAAAAATACGGTGTATTAGTTCAAGCACCCGTAAACGTTGAAAATATCATACGTACATCAGAAAATTCACCATTTTATATACTATAACTTACGAAAACCGAATCTCTATAAACTTACGCTTTCCTGAAATTTTTGGGGTAGGTTGTCGTAGCAGCTCACTTACCTTGGCACGTGCTCTACCGGAACTATTAGAGTAAACGCTTATTACAAACATAAAGCCGTTTGTCTCGTAGTGCTACTCTCGTAGCGTATACCACTGGAGCTGTTACACATCTCTCGCAAATACAAAACGAACGCGTCTCTCTTCTTTGAAACACTATTATTCCTGCCCAGTAAGGGTTCCAGACTACTAGCTTATCTCTAGAATCGGATCTTTATGGTGCTTTTGCAAATTAATTCTGTTTTGGGCGAATGAAATTTCCTTACTATTCTTCCAACGAATGGCTGGCGTCCACGTTCCCCACATTTCTTTGTGTAAACGTTCAAGACGCGAACTCCTACATACAGGGTGTCCATGATTAAAATTCTGGTTTTAAAGCGCTGTAGAAAGAGACCCACTGCTTAGAATGACGTCAAATTTGGACAGCATATTATTGGGGCAGGGAGAAATACCATGCAATAAAATTAATCAAAATTTGACCAATAGATGGTGCTTTAAGCGTAATAATATGCACACCAACAGACGGGCGGCACACGGCTGTTTCTCAGTTTGCGTCCGAGAGGCCCAAGATGACTGTATCGATGAAAGATCGCCAATTGCTGGTAAAAGCTATTTTAAAAGAACGGTGACTGTGCGCCAGTAGACCAGCAGTAGTTCTGGACACTCAAGGACACGAACTAAAGTATTGGCCTGATGTCTGCTAAGAGTATGCAGAAAAGATTACAAAAACGAAAAGAGATGTTCTTTTGAAGTGCAGTGTGGCAAAGGCAGCAAAGTAGTTGATCTGTCTTTAGCTCTGGAAATTCTTGCTTCCATTAACAAGTCAGTGAATGACATGGAACATTCTGTGGGCAGATGGAGCTGTTTCCAAGGATAAGTGAGTGCTGCAGATTTGCAGAATATGGGCAATGGAAAATCAACAGACTCATCGATCGGTACCACCTCATTCTGGAAAAGTGAGGGTATGGTGCAGGTTGACGGCATCCTTTATTGTAGAGCCGCATTTTTTGAGGAAATGAGTCCTGCAGGTCATGTTGGCTGTACCGTCACTGCTAAGCGCTATTAGAGTCTTGTGCGCACCAACGTCATTCCAACCCTTCAACAGCACGGGTATCTGGATCGGATAATTTTTATGGAAGATGACGTTCCTCCGCAGATTACACAGTCAAGGAAGCAGCTGCTGCAGTGGAATTTCGGAAATATTAGAACTATCAGCTGTCATTTCTTTACAGCCTGGCCGTCGAAATTACTTGACCTTAATCCGCGTGACATCTCGCTGTGGTGTTATCTCACAGACATTGTGTTCATTGCCCCAGTCACGGACGCAACTGAATTGAAGGCACGCATTGCCCCACAAATTCTGAACGTGACCCTGGAGACACTCCTATCTGTCGTGGAACATGTTGCTTTTCTGTTTGCACCGCAGGACACTTAAAAACCGATGTCATTTTGCTTTTTTGCGGTTTTTGCCCTCAGGACAACGAAAAACCGGTTTCTCCCATCCGACGCAGTACGACCTCGCCACGATGGATCCGCTTACTTTAGGAACCTTTTAAATGCCGGACTTGTGCAGCCACGCACAGTGAACAGTACGGTTGGTGTAAAGTGCAACTCAAACCATAGCCGTCGTATTCCGATTCATCCGTCATTTGTCGCCTACTCCATTTACGTTAAGATGCTTACAGCGCCATTTATTGATAAAATTTTCTTTCTGAACAGTGGTTCTCTTCCTATAGTGATCTGAAACTGCTACTTTAATTATGAACACCCTATATATTGCAGTTGTTACTGCTTCGAATGATTCATCTCCAATAGTGCAAGTTAATGGGTCTTGAGACCAGTCTTAGCACAGTATCTTTAATTTATATACAATGTTGATTAAATGCCTGTCCCTGCACCAATTTTAGATTCTCTACATATCTTCCTCGGTTGTACTGAAATTTTCTGGCGCTGAATGAACCCGTAGTGGCTTGTGGTGCTTTCAACTTTCTTCACTAGATAGATTTGTACACAGCTGAGTGGAAACTAAGTTTTACAAGAATGCTGTTTTCTGAATCCATGTTGATTTTTTTCTATTAGGAACTACCCTTTCTGAAAACGGCCAAGCACTGCACCTTCCTCTAGTAACGGAATATTTCGTTGTTACATCGACCTACGATAACCTGTTGCTAGAACAGCATCATCGTTTATTCGATAAAGCTGCAAGGAATTGGATAGATATCTCATCAGGATTACACATCGTTTCCCTGTCGAGCAATTTCAATTGATTTTCTATTCCACGATCATTTAGTCTCAATATCTGTCATTTCAGGGTAAGGAGGTTGATTGAAAGGGTGCATTTATTACAACATTTTGAAGTGAAACAACACTGGAAGGTCAACTTAGTTTTTCTACCTTATCTGTGTGATTTTCGTTTTCTTGCCAGCATGATTTTGTGCAGACGGTTTGCTAACTTTTACTAACACCAAACCGTATTCCGTGTGCATTGCTTGTTGAAGCGTCTACCATATATACACAGACTGGTTTGATGAAGCTCTCCATGCTACTCCATCCTGTGCGAGCTTCATCTCTCAGTACCCACTGCAACCCACATCCTTCTGAATCTGCTTAGTGTATTTATCTCTTGGTCTCCCTATACGATTTCTACCCTCCACGCTCCCCTCCTGTACTAAATTTATCCCTTGATGCCTCATAACATGTCATACCAGTCGATTCCTTCTTCTACTGACATTGTGGCACTGATTTCTCTTCTCCCCAGTTCTATTCAATGCCTCCTCATTAGTTATGTGATCTACCCATCTAATCTTCATCATTCTTCTGTAGCACCACATTTCGAAAGCTTGTATTCTCTTCTTGTCTAAACTATTTATCGTCCATATACAGACTTATGAGCCTACAAAATCCATACTGAAGCTGCAATTCCGAGAATAATTCATTCGCAGTGAGTTACGAAATAGTTCACGAGTGAATGGATGGACGTCAGTGTCCATCCGGCACAGTACCTCTGATGGATGTCAGTATCCACGCGACACAATACTTTGCCATCATCACCCTCCCCCACCCCCACCCCACCCCACCCCACCCTCCATACGCACACACAAACACACCGTTCCACCATCCTGCGTTAGAAATTTGCTTCCAGTGACAAGAGCCGGCGGCGTCTCCGCTGTTGCTCTGCCACTCGTCAAAGTACCGTTTGTTCCGGGATTTCTCCTTCCTCTTCTGACTTCTACAAGCAACTGACTTCGGGAGTGCAGGTAGAGCATAAGCGGAGGCCCACTAGCTCCTGTCCCTGTGCGCTGACGTCGAAGGGAGCGACTTCTGACGGCACGAGGAGTGGGCGAGGAGAAGCTGGACACAAGCCCGCACTTGGGAGCGGACCGTGAACAGAACGCTAGGTCGGAGGGACTGGAGTTGGGGTTGGATAAGGGAGGGTGGGGAGGGAATATAAACCCCACGCCAGCTTCTAGGTAACCAGGCAGTCACCTAGAGCCCAAAGACCTCGACGCATTGTTGTCCTTTCGTGACAGATGATTCACTGGTGAAGATTTCAATGCCAAGAATATCAGGTGGAATTCCATGGTCAACAGCATTAGCTATCGGCGGCTTCTACGAGTAACAAAGAAGTAGGAAGCCATTTAGTTGGGCCATACGATCCTACAAACTTTTCCAGTCACAGACATCGTTGACATAGCGGCAGCCAGGAGATTCCTCCACTCATCAGTACGTGCAGGGACGTGGAACTCATTATCCTCAGACCAAATCCCACTCACGGTGGTCATAGAATTCGACGGAAACCCTCCATCACCAAGGGGAACGTCCATGTTACGCAACACACACTAGGAGATATAGTGGTCAGAACACACGGAAATCTTCGAGCTATCCCAAACCCCGGCAGACGCAGGAGCAAACGCAGCAACGATGCATATCACAGCCAGCGCTATAGCGGCTGCTGCAGTAGCCGCATCTCACAAGACGGACAGGCAGAGAGACAATTTGGGATGGCTACCACTAGGTCTCCTCGCAGCCATTAGAGAGATCAATCGGATCTGCCTTGAGTGGCAGGTCTCTCGCAACCTCGTCACCAAGCGGAACCTCAACAGGACAAGAAATCCTAGCAGCTGTAGAATGCTCACCACCATACGAAATGGACAGACAGAGTATGTTCACTCCCTGTTGATGATAGATCAATCTGAAAAGCAGCTAAATATCTCATGAAGTGAGGCCAGAAAATCCCGCCACCTCAAACGGAAATCAACACATCACTCAGGGAACCAACTGCAAAGGCCAACAATGCTCTAGCAGAAGCATCTGTCAAAACTCTCACTACAATTGACCACCCGACAAGACCCTGACCACACGACACTAGAAGCTGACCGGCTACCAACCTACATGGCAACATAGAGGATGAAGTAACACCCACAACAGGAGAGGAACTAGCCAACCAGATACGAATCCTCCAAATAAGAAAAGCAGGGGTATCTGGAAATACGAGTAGTCAACCGATTAAACAGAACCATAGAAATCGTGTTGTTGCCAAGCACATTTAATAAATCACTTATTCCTTGGATGATAATTTTCCGATGGTTAATTCTCTTGGATTTCTCTATGTATTTCATTTTAAAAACTAACATAATATCTCTTAAGCACATTGTCGGGTACATCATTCTACGTATCGTTTTTCAAATGCACTTATCCCCAGGATAAAACTGTTATGATGGTTAATCCCGATGGATACCTGTATTTATTTCAATTTAAAGTTGATGATTAGCCATAACATAGATATTATTGTATGTACTTTTATACACCTATATACACATATTGTCGTCTGTTCGCTGGTACATACGCACTACATATCGAAAGGTGATTAATTGTTGCATTCTTAATTTATATCAATTATCAGTGTTATAGATATCTAGCATTAACTCAGGCATTGTCTACTGACTAATGGCAGATGACGATTGGATATTGCCTATGTTCATGTTGCAGCGTCTTCCAGCCTGATGTCAGACCATCACTATGTGTATACGTATTAACATTGACATCGCATCGTGATGTACTATGTGCTTAAGTTTAAACCGTAGACACAGGTTAGCGAACCACATACAGAAGTCGATACTGTAGCCATAGGTCTGCGTAGCATATTCATAATTAACCTACAGGAATTTTGCTTGGAGGCTAGCCATGTCGGCTTTATCCTATCTTCATTAAGTCCGTGGCAGACTGGGACACTGCCTGAGCTCGCAGTACGTAATAGAACTGACTTTACATTACAGATTAGCAGATCACCGACGTAGATGCAGATCTGTGTATCATATATGCCAGTAACCTTGGGTCTATATTAATTATTGTTTCTGTTTATAATCTTTTACATCCGCCTTAAAAATTATGTAAATATAGTATATATTATAGTACATTATCTTGCACAACAACATTAATTCAAATCTGTTGTCTTGTATTACGAAGCAACGATTTACAGCCAAAAGGCAGGTTGCTGTATCTTAAATTGTATGGTGTTTAGCGAGAGTCTGATTTTGAGTGCGTATGTTGCGCTGTCTTTTATAAATTTAGTGTTAATACTTACGTATGGCTTATAAGTTACTCTGTCATTGGCTGTGTAAGATGATCGTGCTTGGGGGTCGTTCACGCTCTTTTCCAGCTTTGATTTTTATTCTGTTTCCTGTATCATACTATAGAGACGTTCTAAGTCCAGATAGTAGTGAGAACAAGAAGCAGTATGTATCCTGAACATAAATGAATGCTTCACCTATGCGTAGGACCACGTATCACATCCACTACCGACAAATTTCAAATTATTTTATTTTTTATTAGTAGCTGGAGGTGAATGTTGTACGTACTGTTTTCTATTTTCATTCCCATACGACGCATTTAGTTGAATAGCATTGTCTTTTAGTTACAAGGTCGCTACCGTACGAAGAGGCTGTTTCTCCTCCATTTCATGTTCAACAGTGAGTTCCAAAGTAACTTCATTTAGCGTCTGGTAATACACGGGCCAGCCACATTAATGAGCCCACCACCTATGTTCGATGTCAGTGCGCAATAACCAGTCACAGGCGGCAGGTAGCAGCACTAGCAATGAAGGGTATATAAAGCATGTCCTTGGGACGTGGAAAGCAGTGTAGTCGTTGTCGTAATAGAGAAACTGCGTGATTTATTTGACGTCCATAATGGAACGATCATAGACTTTCTGTCTAAGGTTGGAAACATTCCCGGAACGGATAAATCGGTAAACTGTTCACCTGTCGCCACTGTTAAAGTAAACCGTGCATAGTAAAATGGCTGTATCTGAACCGGTGCTGCATCAACTGTAGTGTACCACATGCTATGTATGATAGGGGTGTACGACGGCTTCTGAGACGTGTAAGGGCGAATAGGCGTGCAACTGTTGAACAACTGACTGGCCAGATGAGTCAAGGGTTACCAAGAGTCTCTCCTCAACGGCCATACACTGTGTGTGTATGGTTCTTCAAAGCCGGCCCCTGGTTCGTGCTCTCCTCCTGACTGCCGTTCATCGACTACGAATTCACGCGCCAATACGAAAACTGGAGTCCACTGACTGGCAACAGTGGGCTTTTCCAGGTGAATCACGTTTTTGCTCCTTCGAACCGATGGCCGTTGGCGAGTACAGCGTGGAATGTCAGAGCGACCACACTGCAACAATCGTCAGAAGCGTGTAGGCCGTAGGGGGGAGAGTTAATGTGGCGAATGCTTTAGTGATGATCCCCAGATGATATCGTCATTCTGGAAGGCACCATGAATCAACACAAAAATGCTTCTATCGTTGGGTACCTTATCCACCCCTACACACAGTTTGTTTTTTCTCTGCACAGTGGCATCTACCAGCAGGAAAACTCAACGTGTCACACAGCTCTCATTGTACGTGCGTGGTTCGAAGAGCGCCGCCATGAATTTATCGTACTTCCCTGGCCACCAATCTGCCGGATTTAAATCCAGTCGATAATCTGTAGCACTACTTCGATTGGGCTATTGGCACCATGGTGTCTCAACTGCAGAACCTAGCTCAGGTGAAAATGACATGAAAGTCAGCGCAGTTCCTCATCCCTTTCCCTACCTTCCAGAACCTAACTGATTCTCTTCCTGCACCTCTCGCAGCTGTCCGCATTGCATAAGGCGATTATTCAGGCTTTTTAAAGGTGATCACATTAATGTGTATTGACATTGTACAATAGTTAGTGCTTACAGGAATGCAAAGTATAAAATGTTATTGATGTTAACTGATATTATACCACATTTGAGCCTCTTCTGTCTGTGCAGCTTCAATTTTATTTCACAGGTTTTTGATAACTTTGTTGACATATTAGTTTATAATTTGTTTTCAAATGACTATTTTAGTATTTTTTGAGCCTTTTAATTAGTGTGTTACTGACCCATGCGGAAGGTAGACCGTGCTTCAGTGGTTATTGTGGGTCGAATCGCGCGCTAAGTTGAAGCTGTAATTACTTGAGGAACTCTTGCGCAACTAGTTTTAAAAGGCTGAGCACGGTACCGCCGAGGCGAGTGTAAGACAGGAAGAGCGAGTACTTCCTTGCAGAGAGGAGGGGTGTAGCCGCCGTGCAACTAGCCGAAAGCCGCAGGCTTTGTGTTGTGCCCCGTGCTGCCTAGCGGTCCTATACGCTAGTGTTGGATTCTGCCTGGGTGAACGAAGTACACGATGTCTTAGCGCCTGCACTCGGCGTGTTATTCTGGTTTAGTTCCAAGTGTGTATCTCACATTCGATAAATTCGGTTGATGTTTGTTTCCTAATGAAGACACCACTCCAGATGCAGCTTGTGGGGCAAGTTATTGACGATAGAGTGTGGAACGCAGTCACTTTTGCATGGGCCTCTTAATGTTGCTAACCTATATGGAAATGTAATTGCAGAATTAAAGCTGAAGGTCGCAGTGAGGGTTTTATTGTTAGTAAGCACTACCTCGCCATAACTATATTTATTAAAGTAAAACCATGTGATGTTGGCATTACTGGTTATGAGACGTAGATTGTTTCAGTGTTCGCGAAGTAACGCAACGGAAAGATAATGCTTTAAATTTAAAGAGTGAATTGCGCCTAGTGATTAAATGCTGTTTATCGATATCTAAATTTACTAATTTATTTTCTTAATTAACCAGTGTAGCTGCTTCTCTTATTGAGTAATAAACATTCCAGGTAACTTCAATGCCTTGCTTTAAATCTGCTAATTACATCAAGCCCTGGTGGTTCCGAGATAAACAATTTTTCATTGAGTTTGTTATGGGCTGGAGCTGTATTACTGCAATGTTGTGCTCAAACGCACATTCCCAGACATTTCTACCTCAAATTAAGGCCAATGTTTCATACGAGTTCAAATGGTTCAAATGGCTCTGAGCACTATGGGACTTAACTTCTAAGGTCATCAGTCCCTAGAACTTAGAACTACTAAAACCTAACTAACCTAAGGACATCACAAACATCCATGCCCGAGGCAGGATTCGAACCTGCGACCGTAGCAGTCGCGCGGTTCCAGACTGTAGCGCCTAGAACCGCTCGGCCACTTCGGCCGGCTTCATACCAGTAGACCTCTCTTAGCCGGTAATGCCCTTTTTGCCAGTGCTAGTCTGCTTTTGATGTCCTTTCTCCGTGCGTCATTGGTTATTTTGCTGCCTCGGTGATAGAATTCCTTAACTTCATCTATTTAGTGACCATCATTCCGGATGTTAAGTTTCTTGCTGTTGTCATTTCTGCTACTCATTATTTTCGTCTTTCTTCGATTTACTCTCAATATATGTTCTATACTAGTTAGACTGTACTTTCCGTTCACCAATCATGTACCTATTCCTAAATTACACTGAGGATAGTAATGCCATTTTAAGTCCCGTCCTTAACCTTCTTTTATTTCCATCATTGCTTCTTCGATATACAGATAGAACATTAGGGGCGAAAGACAACATCCCTGTCTTACAACCGGCCGTTGTGGACGAGCGGTTCTAGGCGCTTCAGTCTGAACTGAGCCACCGCTACGGTCGCAGGTTCGAATCCTGCCTAGGGCATGGATGTGTGTGATGTCCTTAGGTTAGTTAGGTTTAAGTAGTTCTAAGTTCTAGGGGACTGATGACCTCAGATGTTAAGTTCCATAGTTCTCAGAGCCATTTGAACCATTTCAGCCCTTCGTACACCCTTCTTAATTCGAGCACTTCGTTCTTGATCGTCCACTCTTAATATTCCCTCTTGGCCCTTATACATATTGTACATTACCCGTCCTCCCTACAGCTTAGGCCCATTTTTATCTGAATTCCGAACATCTTGCTCAATTTTACATTGTCGAATGCTTTTTCCAAGTCGACAAATCCTATGAATGTGTCTTGCTTCCATTATCAACCGCAACGTCAGAATTGCCTCTCTGGTGCCTTTACCTTTCCTAAAGCTAAACTGTTTATCATCTAACACATGCTCATTTACCCTTTCCATTCCTCTGTATATTATTCCTGTCAGCAACTTGGAAGAATGAGCGGTTAAGCTGACTGTAATAATACAGGAACTTGTCGGCTCCTGCAATCTTCTGAATTGCGTGGATGACGTTTTTCCAAAAACTAGTTGGTATATCGCTAGACTCACACATTCTGCACACCTATGCGAATAGTCGTTTTGTTGCCACTTCCCCCAATCGTTTTAGAAATTCTGATGGAATGTTATCCATCCCTTCTGCCTTGTATGATCTTAAGTCATTCAAAGTACTGATTCTAATATTAGATCCCTACCTCTTCTATATCGACGCCTATCTTAGCTATCCGGAAATTCTTACTTATTTCATTCCTGAGTGACTTGTATTTCTGTATTTCTGAATTTCCATGAATATTTTTGCACCTTCTTTAGTCGTCGGTCATTCTTGTGTTATCCATGGTTTCTTCGCAGTTACTTTCCTTGTACCTATATTTTACTTTCAAAATTCTCTGATAGCTCTTTTTAAAGTTGTCCGTTCCTCTTCAAGTGTACTGCCTCCTGAGCTATTCCTTATTGCTGTACCTATAGTCTTAGAGAACTTCAAGCGTATCTCGTCATTCTCTAATACTTCCGTAACCCACTTCTCTCCGTCTCGATTCTTCTTGACTAATCTCTTAAACTTCACCCTACTGTTTATCACTACTGAATTGTTAATTGAGTTTATATCTGCTTCTGGGTACATTTTACGATCCAGTATCTAATTTCGGAATCGCTATGTGATCAGGATGTAATCCAACAAATCTTCCAGTATCACCCTGCCTTTTCCAAGTATACCTCTTGAACAGAGTATTCGCTATTACTGGCTGAAATTTATTAGAGAGCCCAACTTTCTCCTCTTCCTTTCCTTATCCCAAGTCCATGTTCCCCTGTAACCTTTTCTTCTACCCCTCCTGACAGGTGCATTCCACTCCCCAGTGACTATTAGATATTTATCTCCCTTTACTTACTGTATTACTCTTTCAATATCCTCATATATTTTCTCTACCTCTTCATCTTCGGCTTGCGACGTTGGCATGTATATCTGACCTATGGTTGTCGGTGTTGATTTGCTATGCAATTTGATGCGAATCACCCTGTCACTGAACTGTTCACAGTAACTCACTCTCTGCCCTGACTTCTTATTCATATAAAATACTACTCCCGTTGTTACATTTTCTGCCGATGTTGATAGTACCCTATACTTATCTGGCCTGAAATCCTAGTCTTATTTCTTTTTGAGTTCACTGTCCCCACTGTATCGAGACTGAGCTTTACGTGGGATGCAGGACACGTGGTTTATGGGTGGCGTGTCGTGGTTCGTAATGAAAACGTTATTCGTCCTGACTTCTAACGCTGGCATCGCATAATTAAAATTATCAGCAGTTGGAGACATAGGACTTCCAGGATAAGAAGTAATCCGTCAGTCAGCCAAGGGCCCTGTCAGAGAGGGAGGAGGAGCGGACAGAGGTTCAGGGCACTATCTTTCCCTAGGGGTGGAAACAGCCCCCTAAAGGCGGAAGAATCAGGATTGATCAACGGCATGAGAAATGGGGAATGCAATGGGAACCACTGCATTAAAGACACATAATGTGTAGGCACAGGACATGTGGCCTGTAATTAGAAAGAGTCGTGAAGATCTCTCCGCTGGCAAAGATCCCGGGCTAGTCCGCCATTCGGATCTGCGGGAGAGGGCTGTCAAAGGTGAGGGTACCATGAGAAAAAGACTGAATAACCTTGGAAGCATACAGAGGTCATGCAAATTCAGAAGCCAGAAAAAGATCCCCGCCAGCCTTCCAGCTAACGTTCGATTAGCGTCCTGAAGTCGCTATCTAAGGTATATGAACGTATACACCTCCAATGCCTGATGCAGCGTGTAGCGGTGGAACGGCTGCTACCGGAAGGGCAATCTGGTTTCCGCTAAGAGTACGTCACCACCCACTTCTGCGCTTGTTTGAGGAAACCGTGGACGCCACCGAACGCAGAGAATACCATGGAATAGTTTACCAGGGTGTCTCAAATGCTTTCGATGCGGCGTGACACGATGGGCTCCTGTTCACACAGTCTTTGCAGTTAATGTCAAATACACTAGGTTTATGTACTTCTATCTCTCGAGTCAATGAATACAAGAATCTAAATTTTTTATGTGGCTTATACATGTTATTTATGTATACTGCAGCAGAATTAAGAGATGCGATACGAAAGAAGCGAAGACGCAATTTTTTTTAATTGTGCCGTTTTTATTGTGAATATTTGTAAATGTAAGCCCCTAGAATCATACCTATTCAAATTACTACCACGATTGTGCATCAGTAGGTATAGTGTGTTATAACAAAACAAGTTACAAAGTTTTGTGCAGCTGTCGCAAGTACTTTCTGATGAATGAGGGCATGAAGTAAAAAAAAAGTCATGTTGAGAAAATCGTGCTTGAAGATTAAAATGATAAAAACCCACTCATATGTTTGAATTAAGGTTGAGACGCATTCAGCAGCACAGTCAGTGTCATGTTCTTCGCTATCGTCCTTCTCTAGAAGCTTCTTCCTTCTCGTTAACCTTTCTTCTTTTGCGGTGAACTCCGTTGCACACTGCGCTCCGGCATGTCTCGACTTGTCTAATAATTTCTACCTCTCTTCAATATGACAGCCTGGGGTGATGTTAAGAAGGACTGCAACTCTTATTCTTCTCATGTTTCCATGCTAATAAAGCTTCACTAACTGTCCGTTTCAGAGTATTTATCATTACAAACCCATTTTTGGGCGCCTTTGCCAGGATAATGTTATTGAAAGGCTCATTGAGATTCTGAGTCCGACCATGTAGACAATTTCGAAGGTGGTCTGGATGAGCTAGCTTCCTATAGATTCGCCTGATGTCTTCCACAGCTGCATGAAGAATATATTCTTGTGTTCAAAATTAAATTCTCCTGAAACTTCGGCCTTCCGAAATTTACATCATGAGTAAGGTCCAGAGGGGTAAAGCAGATTTATCGGTGTTCTCTCCGTTGAGAGTTTGTGGAATTGTGAGGCCAAGAATCCTTCCTTCATGTGTTCATAAACCTTTCCGTGGTTTCTGGTGGCCATTTGATAATACCACTGAATCCGATCTGCTGTTTTATCAGTCAGTCGACCGAAGAGTTTGTTTCAGTTTTCAGAAGCGTGAGCCCATCCTCTCCTGCACGTGCCACATTTTCATATGACTGTGATTCCACTACACTCTTACAGCCTTTAGAATTGCATGTAATAGAAATTAGATCGTTGCTTAGATATGCATGTAATATATTAGAATTAAAAATAAAACACACACGCAATGATAAGTTTTGTGCAGGAAAGAGTGTTGAATATTGCAAGACCTGGTTTGTAAAATATCAAGAATTGTAATTTTTTTGCTTGCATACTCCCGTTGGCTGCTAGAGCAGGATGTCAGAGTGTCGTATTTCTCCTACAGTCTTCCAGCATACGTTCCACGCCACCGCAGACGACGGTGTGTTCACAGTACGGCAAATACGACACACCGGTGCAGGAGTTGTAGGTTCACTGCAATACACAGTGTTGACAGCGGACTTACCTTAGACAGCAGGAGAACAATTAGCCCTCTGTGAAGACGATGCGGCGTGTTCACACGCAGCATGAGTGCAGTACACCTACGCAATACACCTACGCAGTATACCACCTACATAGGGCATGTGACGATCTCACTGAAGGGGCAACCAAGTGACTCCTTCTCTTCAACGATTTCAGTGTACAAATGACCATTACCTGCCAGAATACAACAACTGACTGTCCGAGGCACACCAGTGCCACGGGCAAGGACAGCACATTTTGGGTGACCGTAAACAAGGGAATAATATGGCAGCCCCACATCGGGGCAACCAAGGTGAAACTTACCGGGAGACTCAAAGCCTTGTATCCGCTCTCCAACAGTACGGCCAGCATGCCGCAGCAACATGGCATCATCATCTACCTCAAACTGCTCCGGCCATTATTAGGATATGCCGCAGTAAAGTGGGAAAATGCCACGGGAACGCACATCGGAAGACTACAGCGAGTACAGAACTGAGCTCTCAAACTAATCTTACATCCTTCATATGATATTCCAACCTTCGACCCTCCACCAGCTGCTGGGCACACACATGCTGCGGGACTGGGTCCATCGGCAATCAGCGCCGTTCTGCAACAAAACAGGGCGCTCAGAAAACCCCTGCATACGCCACCTAGGCAGCAAGTTTCATGGAAGACCAACAACGTTATGGCTTAAGTTAGTAGGAGTGCAATACCTACACTCAAAGATCTCAGAATAAGTAGTGCAGTGTTAGCCTACAGCTCCCGCAAGCCAAAAACCCATTATGTATTATACCCACAGTTGTAATATCTCACCGTTACTGTAGTACCATTATATTTTCTTACATCGTTTATCACATAATACAAATCTGAAGCGTAATCAATCATATATCATAGTACAGTGTTCAAAAGATTTAGGAGAATACGTGTATCTATGTTAAATATATTTTGATAGAGGCGGTACCTGTGGTCTTATTACATGGCTTGACATCTCCGCTTTCAATGAAACAACAATTAAAATCCCTTGTCATCTGCTGACTCTGTTATCCATTACAGTGGCAGGTGACAACTCAGAAGTAAGTGACTGCCGGAGTCTCACTGTTTTCTATTGAGGTACACAGATGGTACTTGTCATTTGTGGACGCTGTACTCAACCAAGCACATACAAAGCGACGCTTAATGCAGTGCAAGTTGCAAGGGAAGTCGGTTTTATCAAAAAATGATGGGCTTTCCGGCGTGTTGCTGCAGATTACAATGCCTCTTCATGTGTCATCCACAGGTTAGGGACATACTAGAGGGAGATAGGTCGGTATATAAGGCGAGCTGGACAAGATTGCCAAGGCATTACAAACCCACGTGAAAATGGATATGTGGCTATCTCTTCGTTGCGGCTTCATACAGATACTGACAGAATGGAGCCGCAATGTATGGTCAGACTGTAATGAACACGTTACGACAAAGAACCTTGCGACCCAGACGTCTTGGTCAAGTATCCCGCGTTACAAGGCTACATCTTGCAGCTCGCCTTCTATTCTGCCATTCCCATGGCAACTGGCAAGTTTGTCACTGGCAAACGTGTTATTCACTGACGAGTCCAGATATCCTATGACGCAAAGTGATGACCGTTTTCGTGTGCGGAGACCCGTGGTGAGAAGCACCTAGCAAATGACGTCCAGGAAATCGGCAGAGTTTCTGTGAAGTTTCGGGGAGGCTTCATTCTAGACAACCATATGGATCTTGCTGTTGTCCATCGTCGCCTTACCACCAGGCAGTACATCGAACAGCTATGGTTGTAACAAGTGTTGGCTGTTGCAGACGATGGTGGCTATGAGTTTCTTCCATTGCCAGGGCCTATGTGGAGGGCGTCAGTAGGGATACCTCGCGAAGCCTAGACATTAAAGTAATGGTCGGTACATATGTGGCGCAGGCTTGACAGACGTGTTTATGGTCTTCCTGTTCTACTGCTGACTCTCCAAGAACTCTTATGGGGTCTAATTGAAGAATGGGGACGGGTACCACAGGGTGACCTCCATAGGCGTATGCGGATCGTATAAAGCAGGTGTCAAGCAGTGATAAACGCTCAGGGAGGCCCTACACGTTATTGAAGATTTTAAGGTCCAATGACAAGCACCAATAATTGCCGAAAAATCATTGTCTCCACTTTGTTTCGACACCTATCAGAAATTTCAGTTCTTTTTGTGTAAAAGATCGAGGATATAGTAATGTTTTGTTTTGTACTTAATTAGTGAAAGGTAAAGGTATAATTTGGTAACATACCCAGTCCTCAATTATTGCTCAGTGGGGTATGGTAGACTTCCAAAGCCATGTTCCTCTAATTCCTTTGAACACTGTCTTAGCTTAGAAAACATTACAGGCCAAAGAAACCAAATATCTACGGCAGTCATTTGCAATTGCCCCAAGTATAATAACCAACCACCTCTGTAACAATATTTACCGTATATGTATTCATTATTTTGCTAGCTTAGAGTATCAGTCAGCATAAATAAACCAAAGGTATGGGGAGTTCATATATCACACCCCTAGTTATTAGAAACAATCGTCATCGTAACCTTTCTACTTTTTATATGTACTTATCATTCTTGTATATACTTGTAGCATAGTATTAGCATCGTTGTGAATCATAATATGAACGGACGTTTGATAGAGCGTGGTGAAGAAATGCAAGTACTGTAATTTATGAGCAGCGCCATCAGGATATTCGTCATACATTGTCAAAGCTTAGATGTATACTTAACCACCCGCTCAATATCCAATGTACTGCACAATGTGTGTAAAGTATTAGCAATAAAAAGAAAATGCATAACCGTTAGGTTGATCGTTTGAGTTAAGTGTTACTCTATATTCTCAAAAATATGTTATATTTGAGGAGAAAGCTCATATGTTAACCTCCTGAATATATAAGGAAATAAGAGTATCCCATCATTTTCTGCAGCCGCTGGGCAATAAGCCCGTCAGCGCACCTGATGATGACAACGTGGTTGCTTGTCGAAATATTGTGTCCATTGGACACTAATCTGGGGCAGTACAGCTGGGAACTAATTCCTCATACATTGCTGCGGGAGGAGTTGAAGAATCACATCGTATTGAGTTATTTTATGCTTCAGTGGTTTAATTAATGATTTGCTCTTGGTGCCAAGCAGGTTACATAAAACAACCACGCCACAGTGCACATGCAGTTCTGGATGAAAAGATGTTCGAAAGCTGACACCGAATTATTGGTTACCTGCAATGTAACATTAAAGTTGTCTAGTATCATGTACGGAAAGACTATAAATAAGCATAAATAGCGTGAGAAAACCATTGAGTGGCTGGTAAGGAAAAAATATTGATAGACTACTCATATCTTAATTCTCCCTCTGCGTTTTGTCTTAGAAACATTAGATATACATGTTATATTACATTACGAGGCTATATTGGGAACAGACTTAAGGGGAGGCCAGCAGTAGCGTTACGGCGGTACAGTAAAATGCACTGTTAACAACTGATCCGGTGGTGTGCTGTTACGAGACCATAAAAACTTATTTGAGATACGGTAGTGGCGACCAAGCAATTAGTAGAATATTTTCTCATAAAACTGTAAGGTAGATTGATAAATATTATTTGAAATTTTCGGAATCGTTATTATATCGATTCGATAGAAAAGATTTATTGGATCTGTATTGAGGAAATGTGGTTCTCCTTGAGTAAACAATTTTTCCTGTTTTACTACCCATACAAGTCTTGGAGATGTTTCTATATTTTCAGTGGCTTTAGTTTATCACCTTTCGGACAAGATACCAAGATTTATGTATTATGATATTTACTACTTTTTGAGATTATAATACTTACAACACTATAAGTATTGACAGGCATATTAACATGAAGAAAAAATATATACCTTCATATGACATGTTAATGTTTGCCAGTCTGTTAAATATTTGGAGCACAGCTATAATTATTGCCTTCCAGTGTAAGCAATAAGTGGTTATCAGTGTTCTATTACGTAATTTATCAAATTTTAAGCCTAAAATGATATTACTGATATTTTCTATTGCAGTTCTGCCATTATATTACATTGTTTTGTGAACAAATATTCGCTATTCTATTCTTTGACTAAGGGTTTTGAGATTACAGTATTACTTTTGGAAAAATGTGTCGAAATTTATGCTGATTGTGATTAAGCTTTTGGAAATGTTGAGTGGGTAGGCATACTACTTTTTATTGATCTGGCGTTTTTGTAATCCTACAGGGTGTTGGGTGGAGGTTCCTAAAGCACATTTTTTCACTGTCTGTATGATGTTCACTTGTCCCACCATCTTGATGTTGGTGTTATAGGTCGGAATTTCGAATTCTGCAGTGACATTAGGTTTTGTGTGTGTTTGTGCGTGTGTTTGTGTGTGTGTGTGTGTGTGTGTGTGTGTGTGTGCGTGTGTGTGCGTGTGTGTGTGGTTTGGTTTTCTGTTAATTCCTTTAGAGCCGAGAGCTTTGTAAGACACTTACAATTTATTATGCTTCACGATTAGTTAGTACTATTACACAAGTAAATTCCGTCTATTAAAGCGGAAATTCTCAGACTGAGATACGTAATTTCTGAATAAGTACGTACGCACCATTTCGCCTCATTCCACCTCTTTGCTGAATGTTGCCTAGCAGTCCTACTTATATGCATAAGAAAAAAATTACAGTGGGTAATTCTGTGTAGGTGATACGCTGTTACGAGCCACTGTGAGCTCACCTTCTGCACATGATGGCGCACTGGGCGAAGCATGGTGCCAATACGGATGACTTCACGCATTTTTTTCTTGAGAGGCGTACTCCTTACTGGCGCAACAAGGGGCCGCCGGATATAGGTCGAGTTCCTTGTTTCGAAGCTTCTATAACATTGGTGCGTTAATACGTCCGATGAATTCTTACTATACAGCATAGTTTCTTTATAAAAATGGGACCATTCTTTTGACGAACAGGGAGAAGATGCGAAATAGTGTGTAACATTTATATACCTTTTGGAGCTCTCTGCTAAGAGTACTAGTGTAGGAGCAATTATAGTTGGCCTGATCGAACGTTATTAAATTCCGGAGGTATGTTGCGGACTTGCAGATTAACCTTTACTCACAATCTGGCTAATGAAAACTCAGTAGAGGCTAGATATAGCGATGTCAAGAGACGGCACTGCGACGAAGCACATGACAGAATCTCTGTGTCGCAGTGCCCGGCAGAAAATGACGTGGCTTACAGTTGTACCTATTCTGGGACTTATGAAACTTTTTCTCGTAGTGTATTACGCCGAGGACAGCTCATGTGCCGTCGAGAAAATCCGGGTACTGATGTGGCGACATACACTGGTTTTTCATATATACACTCCGGGAAATTGAAATAAGAACACCGTGAATTCATTGTCCCAGGAAGGGGAAACTTTATTGACACATTCCTGGGGTCAGATACATCACATGATCACACTGACAGAACCACAGGCACATAGACACAGGCAACAGAGCATGCACAATGTCGGCACTAGTACAGTGTATATCCACCTTTCGCAGCAATGCAGGCTGCTATTCTCCCATGGAGACGATCGTAGAGACGCTGTATGTAGTCCTGTGGAACGGCTTGCCATGCCATTTCCACCTGGCGCCTCAGTTGGACCAGCGCTCCCCACACCATGATGCCGGGTGTTGAGATGCCTGTGTGCCTCGGTCGTATGCAGTCCTGATTGTGGCGCTCACCTGCACGGCGCCAAACACGCATACGACCATCATTGGCACCAAGGCAGAAGCGACTCTCATCGCTGAAGACGACACGTCTCCATTCGTCCTTCCATTCACGCCTGTCGCGACACCACTGGAGGCGGGCTGCACGATGTTGGGGCGTGAGCGGAAGACGGCCTAACGGTGTGCGGGACCGTAGCCCAGCTTCATGGACACGGTTGCGAATGGTCCTCGCCGATACCCCAGGAGCAACAGTGTCCCTAATTTGCTGGGAAGTGACGGTGCGGTCCCCTACGGCACTGCGTAGGATCCTACGGTCTTGGCGTGCATCCGTGCGTCGCTGCGGTCCGGTCCCAGGTCGACGGGCACGTGCACCTTCCGCCGACCACTGGCGACAACATCGATGCACTGTGGACACCTCACGCCCCACGTGTTGAGCAATTCGGCGGTACGTCCACCCGGCCTCCCGCATGCCCACTATACGCCCTCGCTCAAAGTCCGTCAACTGCACATACGGTTCACGTCCACGCTGTCGCGGCATGCTACCAGTGTTAAAGACTGCGATGGAGCTCCGTATGCCACGGCAAACTGGCTGACACTGACGGCGGCGGTGCACAAATGCTGCGCAGCTAGCGCCATTCGACGGCCAACACCGCGGTTCCTGGTGTGTCCGCTGTGCCGTGCGTGTGATCATTGCTTGTACAGCCCTCTCGCAGTGTCCGGAGCAAGTATGGTGGGACTGACACACCGGTGTCAATGTGTTCTTTTTTCCATTTCCAGGAGTGTACATTGGTGTTGGCCGCGCAGTACAGTAACCTGCATCACGTCTCTCAAGCAATCCTCCAAACAGCTAGCGCATCGTGTCCCTGTTTTAACAATACTATATGTATTGCTAATGACCGCATGCTCACAGTTAATATCGTTTCTCTGTAAGTGCGCAGATTCTGAGTGAGACAATTCTGAGCACTGAATTACGAACGAACTATTGTTTTTCGTGTGTATTAATGTGAGGGATCTACGTGGCAAATACATTGCAGTTTAACATGAGCAATACAGTACCTATGTAAGTTATTACACAAACGTGCGTCTGGTCCCGGTGGAGTTCGAGTCCTCCCTCGGGCATGGGTGTCTGTGTTTGTCCTTAGGGTAATTTAGGTTAAGCAGTGTGTACGCTAAGGGACTGATGACCTTAGCAGTTAATTCTCATAAGATTTCACACACATTTGAACACTTTTTTTTATCACACAAACGTACAAATTCTTCCGCCACCATAGTGGATATTATAGAAGGTTGTGTGGGAAGCTACGTGGCTGGCATTATGTAAGTCGGTTTCACTTTCTCTGCTTTGGTGCCAGGTGCAAGTGTCTTTGGAGGGGTGAAGTTTTGTTGTGTTTAGTTTCGTGAAACCACCAAACTCCCACCCGAATTAAGAATTGCTAAAATTCTAGTTGTGTTGTCATAGGCATACAACAATACAAGTCCCCATTACAGCGCTCAGTATCCGGTAATCACCTGTGTAACGGAGAGAGTGCGTTACTTTCGCCTTCTTCAGTAGCCCTCAAGCAGGCAGAGAATGTGAAGTCTTACCACTACCTTGTATAACTTTAGGAATCCTATGTATTTTTCCACCTTTATTTTGTTTTATTGATTATGTTTAGGAATAAATAACAGTTCATACGAACTGAACCTCTACAGACGAGAGGTTGGGCGGTAATGAATCATTCACAAAAATTTTCTGAATATAGCACCACGACATTAAAAAAACGAAAAAAAAAGAAAAAAAAATTGGAGAAAGCAACGTTTCGGCCACAGTCACAACGGCCTTCTTCTAGTCTACTGATGCCGCGTTACAATACTCAGAAAACTTTTCTGTCAACCGACTCTGGCTGCTGTACTTTCAAAGTTATAAGACGTTTGTTGTCGATGTTACGACGTGGCTCATGTGTTCACTTTCGTGTGTGAAGCCACACGTAAAACACTTAAATTAATACACTCATGTCCAGAAAAAACAGAACACCTTGAACGACAAGAGATAGCACTCTTGAAACTATCTCGGGTATTCAGCCGGGTAGCGTCGTCCAAACGGCACGATATTTCGGCAAGCCGACTTCTTGCCATCTTCAGGCGTTCTTGGAGTCTGATTGATCTCTGATGGATTCCGACTTTATATAATCTGCACCCCTCTCCCGCAGCCTCCGTCTGCGCGCTTCTGAGCAGTCCGCGGCCGGTGGTGCGGGACGGGCGGCGCTGGGTGGTAGGGAAAGCGCGGCGCCCCGCGACAGACGATGGGCTGCAGCCTTCCGCGGCCACAGCCGCTTGCGGAACTCTGCCGTCATGGTGACAATGCTTTTTCTTCATCATCAGGTGTCCTGACAGGAGCGGATTGCCGTGTAGACTGTCGTAGTGTTTTAATCATACTCAGAGCTTGATCCCAGGCCTTGCTTAACTGGAGTCGACTGTCTTTATTTATTACTTCGTCATGCAGCCGGATATCCACTGCCTCCTTGAGGATACAGTCCCAGAAGGTGTTCGTGTCGTCGTAGTTCATGTCATGTCCATGTGAGATGGAGTACTCTGCCACAGTACGTTCTGCCGTCACCCCAGCTCAGCATGTGTCCTGTTGCCAACTAGTCACAGGGTCCGCCATGGGTTCTGATAACTTGCTCCGCCGGTCGGAGTGGCCGATCGGTTCTAGGCGCTACAGTCTGGAACCGCGCGACCGCTACGGTCGCAGGTTCGAATCCTGCCTCGGGCATGGATGTGTATGATGTCCTTAGGTTAGTTAGGTTTAAGTAGTTCTAAGTTCTAGGGGACTGATGACCTCAGACGTTAAGTCCCATAGTGCTCTGAGCCATTAACTTTCTCCATGCGTGAGGGCGTCGACGCGTATAAGGTGCGCATGGCGTCCTGTGGTATAGCCATCCACGCAGCATTCAGCTGGTTCCAATAAACATCTGTGGTGGTTGGCATTGGGTCACAGCGCTACACCTGTCGTATCACCATATCCCACACATTTTTGACAAGTGACAAGTCTGGTGATCTGGCGGTCCAGGATAAAAGACTGGCATCCTGTGACACCAAGGAGGGACGTGTTTGTGCAGGAACATGTTGTTGTGCGTTGTATTGCTGAAAAGTGGCCTCTGGGGTGATGTGCAGTAAGGGCATTACTACAGGTAGCAGGATGTCAGTCATGTTAGGCACACCAGTCACAGTGCCCTGAAAATGCAACAACTGTGATTTGTGGTTTTACCCAGTAGCAACCCACACCATAAAGCCTTAACTTAGCGCTGCGTGTCGTTTGCGCATATAATCACTGTGATACCGCCCCCGGTCTGCCGTGATCCAAAATGCGGTCATCATTTTCAAACAAATGGTACCTATGTTCGTCCTTAAACACTATCTGATACTATTCCTGCCCCCAGTGACTTCGCTCTATGTACCATTTCCGTATAGCATGTATAGGCACATTTGTCTAAGGCAGTTGAAGAAGTGTACGACGTGCACCTAACCCATGCTGTAATAAACGACGACGGACTATCACTCCTGACAGTGTATGATGTGTTACACCGTTTCACCGTGTCGCTAGGGCCGAGGAGGACGCAATTCTGTCCTGCAATGTGATTCGGATGAAGTGTGTCGATCTTCCCAGAGGGTGTTCTGGATGCTGCGACCCGACCCATCTCTTGGTGTTGTACGGTCTTACGTGAGCCATTCTGTACACACCCGTTGCACTGCCGAAACACTTCGTCCCACATGAGCAGTAATTTTCCTGACAGATCCATCACATTTCTCATGCCAATAATGCGCCCTCTTTCAGACTCACTGATTTGACGGTACGGTTTACGAACAATGCTGAGAGGCATGCTGCACATCCGCTAAAGTCACGCCGATCCATTACGTTCGGTTTACAGTGACAACGAAAGCCGCAGGCTCATTTTACCGGTAGGTGGTTTTGCACTGAGATATTGATGTTGACCTTGAACCCGTGGGCTGACATGATCCAAATTATAGTCATTTTTGCAGAACATACTAAAGTATACATACTGTAAATATGAAAGTCCTGTCTATGGTCGTTCAAGGTGTTCTGTTTTTCTGAACATGAGTGAATATCCAGAGTATGATTAATATTGGGTAAAACGTGAACTTTGCGCTCCGATTTTATGCATGGATGAAGTAAGACACTTTTCCCGTGTGCAGTGGACACAGATAGGTGGGTCGCTGGTGAAACAATGAGGGCGCACGATACGAAGTTTGAAAATTTCGAGGAATGAGCTTTGATGTTAATGGTATCGTATGAGTCATTGAACTGAAACGCGGATCCCCGCAGTAGGGCACTGCAGCCAATAGGCTACTCCGTAAATACGTTAGTACTGCATTTTTCAAATCGTGCACACTCTGGAATTGCAATCCTACACATAAAGTTCACGACTATAGCCACGACACTGCAGGACTCTTACCATTACCTGCAACATATACAGGATGGACCTGGAGACGTTGTTTTCCACGTAGAATTCTCAAATACCTGCATCGTACGTCATTGCCACCGCATATCGTGGAATCCTGCAAAAAAAGGTGAGGCGCTGCTAAAGCGGACATTTTGCAGATCATCCATTCTATTTGTCTCACAAATAAAATGTCGTCCAGTCTTACTATTGTAATTTGTCAAAGTGCAATAATATTGACATTGCAACAATGCAAGGTATAAATATAGTGCTTGCTCAACATCCCTCCACACGCTTTTTCTACTGTTTTGTAAAACAGTAGTCACACGTATTCTCATTGCAGTGCGTTATCTTTTTCAGAGTCTGCTTTTTCATGCAATAAGTTAACAGCTTTATGAAAGAAGTAAAATTGCAACCACAGTTAGATAGCGTGCGCAGGGACCTATTACAAGTGTGCTTCGTTCTGATTGGCCGAGTACCGCAGCCCGCACGGTAGTTCCAATTTGACAAGTGGTGTACATGTGATTGGGGCTGGTCTGTTCATAAAATTACGCACAGCGCATGGGTTGGGTGCGTCAGCGTATTCCGAATAACTAGGTATTTTTATGGTTTCATAGATACCATTTATTCAAAAACACTAGTACTATATGCTTTTTCCAACTATATTTAAAGATAGAGAATGATGTTTATTTAATTTCTTTGGTTCTGATCTTTTTCGGGTTTCAGTAAAAACGTAGAAGTCTGGTTCAAAGACGTGTACATTACTCTATACTTTCTATTTTTTATGATTACTCGTATTAGTGAAATAGGAATTTCTTTTGGCTGCTTCACAGTCGTGTACGTGAAGTTAAAGGCAAACGTGTGTTTCACAGACGTCTACATTCTTTCAAGTTCCGTGTCTATAACGATTACAAATTTTAATTAGAAGGCAAATCTCTTGCTTACTCAGCAGCTAAGTATGTAAAGCCTTCAAATTCTAATACTAATTTTCTCATCTCGTGAAAGATATTTGTAGGTGCAAAATTCTGTTTCACAAACGCGTAAATGTCTCAAATCTCTGCTTTCCCGGATTGTACGAAGTTGTGAGGTAACAGTTCCGTTTACTTCCATGATGACAGCATCTGCTCCCCCGGGGATGGTACATGTACTAATAATGGTTACATCGTCGTCTGCCAAAAGATAGCGTGATGGCATAGCTAAGAAAGCCTCATCTGTGTCTACCCTTTAATAGGGAGTGCTCACAGCCACAAGACTCAATGCGGTGCAAACGTGTGAAGCAAGCAGGCAGCCATGCCACTGAAACGCACTCATGCTTCCTAAGCCAACTGAATAAGTTTGAAACGAGTCAAATTTGGCCTTTCGAGTGGCGGAGTAGTCCTTTCAGGTAATTACCACACAAGTGGGACGTGCTGCACCAGTTGTACAACCGCGCGGGTATCAGTGGTCACGTCAACATTCTCACACTCGTAGACGAGGTTCAGGACGTCCACGCAGCACAGACGCCCGCCAGGATCGTCGTACTGAAAAGACAGCAGTGGCAGATCGTGCAGATAAGAGGACTTGTGAGCCCAGACGTGTCAGCACGAACTGTTGCGAACTGGTTATTAGCACTGGCACTGCCTGTCTTTCACTCACTCCGCAGCATCGACATGTGCGACTCGAATGCTGCCGTCAGAGGATCACTTGGAAGATGGAGTGCCCCCCCCCCCCCTGTGGTCTTCAGCGATGAAAGCAGATTCCACCTGCACGCAAAAGACGGTAGTTTACACGTACGATAAGCCCTGGTGAGCGCTGTCTCGTAGATTTCATTCTTTCGAGACACATTGGCCCCCACACCAGGCCTTATGGTATTGGATGGGGTATACTACAACTCTCGTTCACCTTTGGTGTTTCAGGAGAGAACTCTAACCAGCCCTTGGTGCATGCGGAATGTTGTTAGACCCTTCTTTTCCCGTTTTGCCCCAGCAAGGTGATTGTTCTTCCAACAGGATAATACTCGTCCGCTCATTGCCCGTGAAAGTCTGCTCTGCAAGACGAGCAGATCGTCCGTGACCAGCACGATTTCCGGAATTGTCTCCAACCGAGCACGTGTGGGACGTGAGCGGACGAAAAGTCACTCGTGCCACTCGTCAACCAACAATTCTAACAGACCTACGTGAACAGGTAGAGCAGGTAGTGCATAACGTATCCCAGGACAGTATTCGCCATGTGTACGATCGACTGGATACCAGAGTGAGCCCCTACATTACCGCCTGTGGAGGCTACACGACGTACTAATATAGGTGTGTCATCACGGTTCGATACGTGGTACTCCAGAACCGCTCGTGGTATTGACATATAAATGTAATCATTTCATGCGGACCATAAGCACTTTGGCTACAACAAATTTTGAGTGAATTGGAGATCCCAACAGGGGGTACTATCTTTTTCCGGTTATTATTTCCTAGGTCACCTATTCGCCGATGTCTATTCCAGAATCTGTTTTTCGTGTAAATTTTGATAGAGTTTTGGTTATTTCTCAGAATGATATGTTTTCAACTGGTGAACGAATATCACTTATTTTTGTAATTTAAAATAGCCCTTTCTGATAAACCAATAAATAATTTTATTTAAATCATTTTATTTTCTTTCTGCATCCTAATTTAATACCAGCCCAGTAAGCGTATTATGTGGCGAGTATTGGTTACACACCATGTGGTCTCCAAGAATAAACTGGAGGTATGTCTTTTCCTCACACGAAGAACTACCCACAGCCAGCAGCACGCCAAGAATGTATCTCAACATAAAGAACAAGGAAACTACACATCTTTTTTATACATTACTGAAGCACTACCATACGAAACAGGAAAAGAGATATCACTGCATATATTGTTATATTGTTTTATTTATTGGTTCAAATGGCTCTGAGCACTATGGGACTTACCATCTGAGGTCATCAGTCCCCTAGAACTTAGAACTACTTAAACATAGCTAATCTAAGGACATCACACACATCCATGCCCGAGGCAGGATTCGAACCTGCGATCGTAGCGGTCACGCGGTTCCAGATTGAAGCGCCTGGAACCGCACCGCCACACCGGCCGGCTTTTATTTATTGTGGTGTATTATGTTGTGTTGGAATATTATTTGGACGAGATTTTGGTTTGTGATGTGTTGTTAACTAAACTAATAGGCTGAGTGTCGAAATCTTGGTGAAGCTATTTAATTGCGCGTTCTTGAGTCTGTAAAGAATCGCCATGTGATTGCCGATTCGTTCCCCACGTCTCCAACGTTTTTCTAAATGCACGTCAACGTAGATATCAGCAACTCTCTAGATACTTACGAGAACGGAATTGTAGAAGAATAATTAATTTGGAGTCTTGCCTATTAATCAGTTGAGATGAGCACATTTCTTTCTTCTGATACACCAATGTATCTGTTGTGTCGATTCCCTAAGGTCTCGACACAATGAGTGGCTAGGTGCACGCGAAACTAACGCAGACGGGCGTAAATTCTGAAACAGGAGACTGGATGAAAACTATAAAGAAAAGAAGAGAGATTTTAATATACTTAACTTTAATGTAGTCTTGTTCTTGTTGAAATACATCTCTTGCATAGTAGTAAGCAATTAGCAATGATACACATGGCGCCTTGCTAGGTAGTAGCGATGGACTAGCTGAAGGCTATTTAATATGTCTCTCGGCAAATGAGAGGAAGACGTGATACGTGTGGTCGCAAGCTATGTCGTCCGTACAACTGGGACGAGGTCAAGTCCGTGTCTTGTGACCTGCCCTGTGGTGGCGCTACGTTTGCGAATACACAGTGGCGACACGCGGGTCCGACATGTACTACAGGACCGCGGCCGATTTAAGTTACCACCTAGCAAGTGTGGTGTCTAGCGGTGACACCACAGTATCTATAGAGCTATAGTAGTTCGATGATAAACTTAATGTGGACAATAGTCAGAAGAACAAAAGTCAGAATAATTAATATTCTAGATAACAACAAAAATAAAATACAAATTCAAGATGATAGTATTCTTCATATCTGCAAGATTATAATGTCCTTGATTCTTACATATATTGCACAGTGTCAGTCATTTCACTAGTACAATTGTTTATATTAAAGTGTTACATTACATTTGCCTCCCCCCCTCCCCCAGGAGTAAGCAGAGTGAGGCACAAAACGATGATGAATTCCTGCACAGACCTCTTATAGCTGACAGTTTTAATAAACCACTGTTAGTTCTTTCTACCTTTTCGATCACACATCACTAGTATAAAGTTTTATCCAATTGAGCATTGTTCATGTTCGACATGGCAATAATTATACTTTATCTACATCTATATTTCCTTGTGATGATGCGGGTTTAGTGTTGCGTAATGTTCACTATGTTTCATTACAGCTTTCAACACTGGAAAAGACTATCCTTGATTCTAACTTGTCTCCCAATTCGAGCCTGGATGACCAGAAAAACAAGAAAATACCACATCGAGGCATTCGGTATTGAGAATTGCACTGTATATCAACAATACGTGAATGAATCTAGATTTCTCCATACATAAACCGTCTTTGATAACTAGATTTCAATAAACTTTTCCACGTCTCTCTCTCTCCCATATTTGTTAGACACATGTCTATTATAGCACAGAATTTACAGTCTTCTAAATATATACAATCATTATATTCTTGTGCTGTCCTGTTGTGTAGATGGTAAGCGAAGATGAAGTTGACGGGAAAGTCGCTAGAATTAGAATTGCAGAATGGCCGGATCAGGATAGGCGTTAGACATGGATCTTAACCTTCCTTCGGACTGATATGGGAGTCAGCTCGAGGATGGGGCATGGAACAATCGTAATAGGGCGTTAGAATTTTGAAAAGTTAGTTTCTATGCCTGTAAGAAATAGATGAGTTCTTATAGATATCCATTCCTACACAACTAATCTGTAGTCCGTAGTAATCAGGATACAGAGTTAATATCCGAGAATTTAATAACTGACGAAACAGTCGCTGTATATTATCAGGTTGTAAGGCGACGGGCGAATTGTGGCGCCCTGAAAATATTGTAAGTTCGGAGGAAGCACGGGCCGCTCGGCGGGCGCGGACCGCTCGGCAGGCCGACCACGTGGTGCCGGCCGTTGGCCGAAGCAAGAAGGGTCCAGCCCGATCGCGTGGCTGGGAATTCCATGTTGACGCTGTGACGAGGACGCTGCTTTGTGTCGACGAAGGAGATATCTATGCCGCAAGTGCCAAACATACTTTTGCGCACTTTGTGAAACCGTAATAGCAGACATTTCACAGTTCATATAGAAATTAATAGCAACCAGATGAATAATGATACCTCAAAAAAAAAAATGTGCATTACCATTATTTGTACGACAATACTGATGGTGTAATCAGATTTTCAATATCTTTATTAGTTTAAAATTTAGTATCTGACAATAAATTATACAAGTAACACCCAGCAACGAATTTCCAAAATCTAAATGGTTCATCCGATTTTGTCGATCGGTGTGTCTATAGAAAGCTATTAGTGTAAACCTAAATTGGTATTAATTACAGGCATGTAACTTGAATAGTACATGAGTTATTGGAGGTCAAAGTGGTCGTTTACTATCGATCGCGTCAGGCCATAAATACGAAAAAACGGTAGCAGCATGCTTATAAATATATTTATTCATCTATGCCTTTGTTTGTATCAGATATATGCTATTCATGAAGAAACTGGTAAAATATGTACTGTGTTTTAGAAAGCATAGAGACATTTGGCTACTGGCCTACTTTTGCTTGCTATTCCTTTGATAAATGTTTATTTAATTTGTCTATGTATTTAGCAATGTATGTTAGAGCGTGTTATGGTCCAGCTGTAGGAATATTTTTTTAATTTCAAGTAATTTAAATGTAAATGTAAATGTAATTCGAAAGTGTTTCATTATGTCTGTGAATGTGCATTGGGTTGAAGAGATGGTGGGAGCATTCTAGCCAGTCACAGCGCTTGTGAATGGGGAGACTGGATGGGAGTGCGACGCGAGGGACAGTATGGGAGAGCTCTGGACATATGGCACAGGAAACGGGAAGTGCTGGACGCGATGGCGCGACGGGCGCAGAGTCAGCAGAAAGACTTGGAGTGTGGAGCGGTTTGCGCGTGGTCGCGAGACATAGAAATGCTTCGGAGTACAAACTTATGAACTTGTGAGATTTCAGAGGTTTCTACAGTGAAGGCATAGTATGCGTTTAGAAGTGAATATCTCGCGAGCTATGTTGTTGTTCACAGCTAATTACATGCAGTAAAATCTATTGTTCCCCTGTTATTCAAGTTATATTTTATTTAATTGCTGGACCATCGACACCAATAAGTGATTTGCAGAAATATACCGAATTCTCAAAAGTACTTCTTCTATTGTACTCATCATCTGAAGCCGTTAAGATAGTACCTGCAGATTTTATTTAATTGCAATCTTTCATTTATAAATTTATGCGTTTCATTCATAATTTGCAATTGCCGAGTGATAGAAACCTTCGACCATTCGATTCATGTATGTATTCTTATCGTATGCTGTAGACTCAGCAGTATTTGGCCTGTAATGTGGCAACTACGTATCCCAGCTCCTAGACAACGACACCAGCCAAAACTTTTAATATTTCAACTCTGAGTCGGAAGGTACATAGTTGAGGGCCAACAAACACCACTGCACTTATTTTTTTTGAAAGCCCGCAAGGTCTGCATAAGTCAGTAAAAATTGCAGAACACAAAGTTGTTTCGAGTATTCTTTAAAAACATGGAATGACTTTACCACAGTTTAGCACACATTATAGCACACCAGTTGTAGAAATGTGACGTTCTATTGCAACACAACTGCTCACAGCAGTTGATGCAAATAGATTCAATCACAATCCATTACACTAATTGAGCGTTCATGACAGATCACATTACATTATATTCATGCACAGTCATCACAGAATTACGTTAATTACTGTACAAGGTTCATATACATAATTCTATGTTTCCGAAAGTCATTGCACAGGGAAACAGCTCAGAGGTTTTTCTGCAAACACTATATACACACACACACACACACACACACACACACACATATATATATATATATATATATATATATATATATATATATATATATATATATATATATATATGGATACTTGCATGAAACGCAGTTGTACCTTCTATCTACACTTTAATATGCATCTCTACCGACTCATCTCATGTGGATGGGTTTCCTAACACGAAAGAGCAAAAAAATATACCCAAAGCAGTCGAAATGACACTTCGCGAATCTGTATAGATTAGCAATAGTTAGACACCACTAATGTTAACGTCTATCATACTTAAGTAAGTGGGTATGTCTGTGTGTGTGCTGTATGTAGGAATAAATCACTTCCTTTTCGTCGACAGTGAGAAGTTATCAATAATCACTTAATATCAAGAGAAAGAACATATCATTGTTGCAATGCTGGTAGAAATCATTAATATGAATAAACACAGTTCAAATAACATAATATCTCCATCTATGTGTAAAAAAAAAATTATCTCAACTAGTGAATGTAATTGTGACTACGCACTAGTATAATACGTACACTTAAACCTGTACTAAAATTATTAGTCACTGATTACGTCAGATCGTGATGAGGGTACATTCCCTTCAATTTGTTATTATTTGGGTGACCTAATACATAGGTTCCATGATTAGGTCTAGAAATAAACCTATAAGGTACTGAGTAGACAAGTCATCATTTCTTGTTCTTCCTTTTAAGCAATGACGCTTTTGGATGGCCTTTGGTAGTACTTTTGTGCCCACTTGGTAGGTCTGTTTCTTCTTCAACTGTTGTTCACAATAATTTTTCCTCTGTTGAGCTTTTCTTTTCAATGGAGCTAATGCTCGACGAATTTTGTTCTCTGGAGATTCTTCTGAGTCATGTACCTTGGATAAGCCATTAACCCAATCATTATTCTCTCTCTTATTCAAATGGCTCTGAGCACTATCCGACTGAACTTCTGAGGTCATCAGTCGCCTAGAACTTAGAACTAATTAAACCTAACTAACCTAAGGACATCACACACATCCAAGCCCGAGGCAGGATTCGAACCTGCCACCGTAGCGGTCGCTCGGCACCAGACTGTAGCGCCTAGAACCGCACGGTCACTCCAGCCGGCTCTCTCTCTTATTCATCATTAACTCGGTTGGTGTAGACTCAGTTGATGAATAAGTTAAATTGTTGTAAATTTCGTCAAATTGCTGCAGATAATCCACCACAATGTCTGTTTATGGTGGCAATATGTTGTAAAAAATCTATTTGATTCAGAAAACAACCTCGTAATTAGGGTAGCTTCTGGATGGAATCTGGAAATTAAAATTTGTCTAAACCCGTTGTCTCATAAGCATCTTTTCCATCTGTGTCCCATAAATTCGTTGCATTGTCAGACAACAAAACACGTGGCTTTCCAATACACAGAATGTAATGCTTCGTAGATGGACTGTGCAGTAAATTCCTTGATTGTATATAACTTTATTTATTTAGTGGATAATTAATAGAATCCAGCAATGTATTTGACATTTCTTTTAACATGACGCAGGGTACCCATAACATCTACGCTCGCAACATGTACTGGTTCCTCAATAATAACTGGATGTAACATTCCTCTGCCTTGACACTTCTTAATAGTGTTTCGCAAAACTCTTCTTAAGTTGTGAATATGGCAGCATCTTCCAATCTTTTCGGAGTATCTACATAGTCCACAATGTCCCAAAACTATGTGTATAATCCATATTAACTTCTGAACATAGTCTTGTGAAATGCAGAACACCAGTTGTTTGACTGAGAATGTCTCCTGCGAAATAAGACATTATCACGCAATTCATACAATTCGTTTATCCTTGGTGCATTTTCTGCCTGAATCGTCTGAATGACACGAGTCAAACGAGGATCTGTTCATTGTTGTGCCATGTTCCCGCACAGTCTAAGATATAATCTTCGATTTTCCGCATCCTTCACTAGTATCCTTCTCTGCCGTAGACATATATAATTTCAAAACGGTATTCTTGTAGAATAAGCGTGCGTCCTAAGTGAGGATGTAAAAGCTTGCAATTATCCAGGAAACTGAGTGCCTGGTGATCAAAATGTACTCTAGTACAGTCTCCTGCTAGATAATAATGAAATTTTCGAAATGCCCATATAACTGCCAATGCTTCCGTTTCTATGGCTGTATAAGCTCATTCACAGTTAGTGAGCGTTCGACTTGCAAAAGATATAGCAAAAAACATATGTACACCATAAAGTAACTGGATCTAAAGTAGGCAACCTCTTAGTCCATATCACAATGCATCGGTCACTAACCCAAAATGTAATGTCATGACTGGATGATGTAAGATACGTACATTAACAAGAGTTGTTTTAATATTGTTAAATGCTATTTCACACTCATGAGTCAGTTGACAAGACACATTCTTTAATAAAGGCAGCAATGCTTCTGAATTTAAGACTTCACTTGGTGTAAAATTACGATAAAGTGAAGCTAATTCTAATAATTCCTTTAAATTTATTCAGTTACATGGTCAAGGTGCATTACCTTTTGCACTAATGTTCTTTTTCACAGGTAAAATACCATATGATGAAATCAGATGTTATAGGAAGTTGATATCAGTTAGTGCAAATTTTGATTTCTTGAAGCAGGCGGTCACTCCTGATAGTCGGAAATTCTGCAGTATTCGTCTTAAAATCTTAACATCTTGCTTCCAAATAGGTGTTGCAATTAACAGGCCATCTACAAATTATCTGACCAAATCACATAGTTCAGGCCCTAAGACAATACCTAGTACAGAAATGAATACACCTGAGCTCACAATACGACGTAATTACAGTACAGTAAATTGGTAACTGCGCTTTATGTAAAGGAAGGCTGTATACCTTCTTGATTCCAAGTCTAATGAGGTTTGCCAAAATGAGGATTATAAATTTATTGTGGAAAAAGCCTTGACACCAGGAAATTTTTGCTTTAATTGCTCTATATTAGAAAGTTGCGTTCTTATTGGAAGAATAATTTTATTTGTTTCTCGCCCGCATCTCGTGGTCGTGCGGTAGCGTTCTCGCTTCCCACGCCCGGGTTCCCGGGTTCGATTCCCGGCGGGGTCAGGGATTTTCTCTGCCTCGTGATGGCTGGGTGTTGTGTGCTGTCCTTAGGTTAGTTAGGTTTAAGTAGTTCTAAGTTCTAGGGGACTGATGACCATAGATGTTAAGTCCCATAGTGCTCAGAGCCATTTGAACCATTTGAACCATTTGTTTCTCTGGCATCCACAAACAAGTTAATGCTCCGATCTGACATGGGTAACACACACAATGGACTACACTAATGACTGCAATAATGACTACTGGATGGCTCAGTAATGCCCCAGCTAAACATTCGCTTTATTTCTCGGTTGGTGGCAGATTTTAGTTCCTAAGGACTGAGTAATACCTGTGACAGTATGTTTTATGAGGTCTCATGTTTAAATGAGACATCATCTTATGATGTCTGGTTTTTCTTCAAACACCACAGCATTATTCTGCAATAATTTCAGTTACTTCTTCTTAATTAATTTGCTTTAATATGCTTAGCCTAGAATCACAAGTCATTCGGTTGGTGATCCTCCTGCTATCATCTTGAGTAATGCGTTTTATCTCAATATTTTAACAATAGTGCCCATGTAGTTCCCATTTCTGTGCCAGGTTACCGGTCAGAGATATTCTTTCTGTGGTTAACGTGAGTTTACTGGAGGCGAAGTCTACTATTGCATTTATCTCTTTCAGTAATTTATGTCGTAAAAGTAAGTCCACAACAAAATTAGGTACCACTACACACATACAATCTATATCTCCACTAACAAGGTCCATTTTGTTGCTTGTTTACAGTTTAATTGAATGAGCGCATCTTCCTACAGCATCAAGTATTTTGCAGTTCGGCACAGGTAAGGTCGGCAAATTTTCTCGTTCCTGTAAACTCTTAGAGCTGTGGAGATGGCATTTACACTTGCACCTTTGTCTAAGATTGCTGTAACACTGAATCTAAGAATGTTCACGTTAATAGCTGCTTGTGGCATTGAACCGTGAAAATTTACTAGCGATTCATCAAGAACATTAACACACTATGTGAGCGTGGAAGTAGTTGCCAAGGAGTAACCGATGGAAACAAATTGAATTTCAACCAATGGAAATTTTATTCATAAAAGCCTTTTCAAAACATTTAAAATTTATAAGCAGAAAAGCACCCTCGAAATATCAAGTTACAGTTATTCAGAGGCAGAATAATTTTTTTTTTCAGTAGGAGCCTTCCGGCTGAGAAGCTTCCGCCCCCTTTCAACACGGCCGTAGTCACGACCGCTCACAACGACCTCTGAAAGACTACACTGGTGCAAATCTGCAACACACCAGATTACTTTAAACTAAAATTTTTAGCAACTCGCACAAACACATTAACTATGCACCCCGTTAGAGGGATGGAAATTGTACAAACACTCACACTAAGAACTTATTTTCCACCAAAAGTGCAATTTGTTTTTAAAAGGGATCTTACGGTGGAAGGGTGGCAACTTTATAAAAATAACTATTTAAATACAACCCATGAAATTCAGACACATAAAGTGTACAACATGCTCTACATTACACATATACCGCCTCGCAAGATGATATGCAAGATAAAAACATATTTCAGGAATTCGGCCATTACCTTAATTCTATAAATTCGTTAACACCGAATCCGACAAACATGACAGAGGCAGCTATTAACGTATGGCAGATTGACAGGGGGGTGGGGGGTGGGGGGTGGGGGGGGGGGTGTTACTAAACAACCCGAACCGCAGATTGCTCTAAACCTCCCCAATTCCGCAAGGGAAAAACGGAGCACCTAATTGACAATAACCACCTTCCCGCTGGTGTGCAAACGGAGAAGAATGGTGGGACGACCCCAAAACAAAGCGGCTGGTGACCTCACCAAGAAAACAAGTAGAATTTAACAAGTAAATGAGACAACATATCTCCAATCACTTAACTTCTAATGAACTGCGATCGCTGGCGAAGACCTGGCGCAGCAACCCCAACGGTCTCCCGAACCGTCCGCTGCCAGCCGCTTCAACGGACGCAGGAAGGCACGCCGATCTGTCGCACGGCGTCGCAGCTCGCACCGGCCAGCCCGATGTCGTGGTTCCGCTCCTGTTGCTCTCTTGTGAACCGCGAAACAACTACCCCTTTCTATACGGCGCTGCCCACTGGACTCACGTGGGGACCTCACATGCGCCGACACTTAAGGCGGAAAAGTCATCTCGTGTCTCAGTGCGCTACCAACCAACCGACCAATCCAACCGCCAATGACCGTTGCCCGAGCAACTCGAGCAGACTGGCGGCCTAACGCGCAGACCCAGGTGCAGGAACTCAGTCCCGACCGGGAGACCACTGGCTGAGTTCTGTTACTGGCGGAGTGGAAAGACTCATTTTCTGGCTTAAAGTTTGATCCAAACGACAGCCATACTAGCACTCCGACGACAGACAGACACTGACTGGCCCACACTGAGCCGGCTGACCAACTGACTAGACTCCCTCGACTGACCGACTCGTCTACAGAGCTCATAGCGCCCCTTAAATGCACGTGAACAGGCAACCTTTCCGCTTTCCCACCAGAGGGAGACACCAAAGCTGCGATTACCACAGCGGCGCCACCGCCAGAAACGGAGGGCGACTGCTTCACACAACGCACTGCGGCGCGCTCTTCAAAATAGCAAATTTTTTACCACGGCTCAGGCATACTTTTCGGTTTAAAGTTACCAGGTTTTTCACTGTGCCATAATTCGTCCCTAACGTCAGCACCATGGTTGTACCATCATCTTAATTTTACTATCACAGCCCCCATTCACTAGCCCTGACCACCCTTCCGGGGCTAAAGCTGATCGCGTCTAGTTTTGCTGCAATGTATGGTTCGGTGAGGATGGTAACGGAGACAATAATTGGTGACTGATACCGCCAATCATGACTGGTTTCGTTTTTATTTGGTGGAATGTTACTACTATTCTTTCCAGTCCGACGTTCCTGGATTCTCTTGATAACCGAGATTACATCCCCTCACATGTTTCTTGTTCTTGTATCTATGGTTATTGCCGTTTCAATTTCTTTGATTATTGGCGTTTTTAAGTACTGTGTTGAGCCAACCTGTTTGTTGGTTAGCATCAGCATTTGCACGCTGCTGATAGTTGTTCGTATGTCTGTTTCCATAATTCTATCTGACCTGTTATGTCCATTGCCATTGCTTCCTCTGGCTCTGGCGGCTTCCATTAACATATCTACAGGATCTACTAGAAACTTTGTAAGAGGTATGCGCTGCCTGCGATATGCAAGGTATAAGAGAATCGCTGACCAGAGAGCAGTGTTGACTGAGTGCGAACTGTGTAGCTGTAGCAGTTAGTTGTTGCTAGTCGCTAGTCTGAGGTTGTCTGCGCTAGTCTGGGGTCTGCTCTGGTCGGGAGTCCGGAGCCTGAGTATTATTGTATAAGGTAAAAAGCAGCCTCGCGCATATCTAGTAATGTATCTGAACTGTCATCCAAATGTTTTAAAAAAATGTCCTAATAATAATTTTTGTAATATAAAGTAATTTTTTTAAAAAAAACATTCATTTCAAAAAAATCAGTTGCTTCCTTTCACAAATCACAAATGTATAGGCCAGCATGGCACGGAACTGTGCCGGAAAAATGTTAAGTAAGAGCAGATATATTCGCCGTTTTTATTGAGGTAAGAATTTTTGCTTTTTATTCAGAATGATCTTACAGGGCCACGACGCAGCACTGCTGTCGTCCAAATTTTACCAGGTTACCGAATTTATTTTTTTATTACGAGATTTAGGAATTTTTCTGTTTCGAGCTTATATTAAATGAGAAAAGAATTTTGTGGGTACATTAAATGGGAACCAGTTTTGTTGTGAGGTTATACAAAAATTATAATCATTAACCAAATAATATTTATTCAATTTTAATATTTTGTGGGGAGGTTACAGTTGGTGACAACCGGCCAGGATCGTATTTCTTTGTGAATTTCTGAGAAGTAGTCATATACCTGCTCTTATTTACTTAAATGTAAGTTTGCATTTGGCGCAACGCATTTACTAATTTGTCACTCTTTCTTTCACAGATCATCGGCAATTTATTGCTCTTTGTTGTAATTGTGTTTGTTCAATTTTTTTTTTGCTTTGTCGTTGTTTCATTTTTGTGCTTAATTTTGATTTGTGGAAAATGCCGCGAAAAACTGTTAACAGTACATCGCGATGTGCAATGAGTGAAATAGCCGACTCGAATAGCTTGACCGATAATATTTGCGACACTCAGTGTAATAGTGATAATCCCCTAATTACAGATAATCAGTGCGCACCGACCACTAATATTAATTTTGATCCTAATAAAGAGAAAACTAATGCAATTATGTCCAGAGTAAATGTAACAATTGATGACGCGACACGTTCCGATACAATGAACGCTGCTCAGTTTGACACGCCCGGTTTGCAAAATTTACATAGTGAACAGATAAATTTTTTTCACGAAGATGAACAATGTAGTAAAAATATGTCAAATTTATTTGATTCCGAGGTAGTAACCCACAGTGCACACCCGATTGGCAAACCTTTTCAAGAATCACAGAATGACCAAATGGTTATACAAAACGTGACACATACAGATACATCATCACACAGCACAGAGAATACAGCAGCTAATTTTGGCATGAGTCGAGTTATAGCATTAATGCTACAAATAATGAAAATGTCAAACAACAAATTAATGAAAGTCTTAAACAGTCGAATGATAAGCAAGACAACAATCACAAACAACTTAGTGAAAATCTCAAACAACAAATTAATGTAATTAATGAAAAAGTAGACAACAATTCCAAACAGCTTAGTAAGCAGATTACAGCCGTTGCCGCGCAATGTCGTGATACTAAAGAACAAGTACGTGAGGAAATTAAGGCTTGTGCTAGGAACAATAGTGAAGAAATTAGATCTGTGGCTCAAGAATTATGTAATACACATGCAGCCACAACTAAAGTACTTAGAGACGAAATTAGTGCAGTCGCTAAACAATGCTCTGAAAACGCAACACAGTTACGCGAAGAGTTTAAATTAATGTCAGCAGAACTTTCGCGCACACTGGATGCGAAAGTAGACGCATTATTTTACCAACAGAACTGCCAAATTGACGAACGCTTTAATCACCACCTACAAAACAGTGAAACGCGTTACCGTAAATTTATACAGGAACAGACTAAAGTAAAGCGACAAGTCATGGAAACAATTACTGCACAGAGACAGGAAGATAAGCGTAAATTGTTTACGAAAGCAAAAACATACGTAGACAACAACATTGCTACAGTATCAAACGAAATTAATGCTATGAAACAGTTGAACACCGAATTACATGATGAAATCTCTGATCTTAAAACAAAAACAGATACACACACAGTAGACTTAGTGACCGACCGACGTGAACAATTAGAACTAATACAGGATCCAGATGCCATCAAAGCAGACGTTAAAAAATTTAACGAAACCACACGTAAAATACAAAAACAAATTAATGCTTGTGATAATAAAAGCGATGATCAGGTTTAAATACTGACTGAAAAATATGATGAATTGGCCAGTTGTATTGACGTTACCGAAAGTAATAATGACACCAAATCAGACGATACGTCACCAGGTTCGTTTAATGAAATTTACAACAGACGATCAGTGAGACAGATTCGTCCAATAATACATTACGTAGAAAATTGTCAACTTTACAGCAAGAAGTGACAGAGATGAAAAATGTTTCAGTTACTAATACGTCACAGCATACGCCACTTTGCGAACATTTGTGAAACTCACACACCCAGTATAATTTAGGTAATTTACAGAGAGTACGTGACTTAGTTTCCGAACAGTCACAGACAAACAGATTGTCATACACTCCTGAACCTGTTCAGACATACAGAGACGATAATTTTGATTACAAGCCATTTTTATCCGTAAAAAAATCTAAGGTATTTAATAATGACAGAACACAGATTCACTCTTTCGACTGGATACGACATTTTGTTTTTGAATTTTCAACGGCATTTCGTGTAATGCAGAAACTAGAATTGGATTGGATACAACAACTTGCTTTTGAATTTTCACCGGCATTGCCTGTAGCGCAGAAACTAAAATTTATTTGCAGCGCGTAATTCACCTCAGGGGATTCATTACGCTTCGATGAATATGTGCCGTAGCGTGCACAGGGCCCCAAGCCGTAGTAGTGCTATTTCATCTTTAGTTTTCTGCACTGCTGCCTTCTCTTCTACTATCCTTTATATCTTACAAAACAGCTCTTCAACTATCGATCTATCTAATATTAGAAATGAGTAAAGAAAACCTGATATGACAAATTTTACCGAAAGTGACAGTTTTCTTTAGACACTCCCGAAATGACAATTACCGCCGTAATTTTAATAACAAACAAAATTTTAATCATCAGTATGTACAAAATTTTCAGCAGTCGCAAACACATTTTGGTAACAATACAGGTTTTTCTCCGCAACAGCATCAAAGCCAGCCGGTTAGCATACCTAACCAACAATGTAATGTGCAAGGTCAACTAAGGTTTAATGTTTTGCCGCCTACGCGTATAGCGTCGGCTCCGCCAAATAGTAACGCACAGCAACAAGGAAATCAGTACGTACAGAAAACTCACCATTTCAATTCCTGTCGCAACGCGCCGTATAGAAATGACTATTATGACAGACGTAAAAGTAATGAGCACAATTTTCAGCGTACGTTTCATAACAGTCGGTCTTACCAACAACAAAATCATCCGCAACAACAAATTATCATGAATGAACCAGACAGTAGATATCATCCCGAACGTAATACGTCAGGACAAAATAACAGAACAGTACAAATAGTGGAAATGCCACAGCATCCTCCCGAAAATAATAGCACGTCAGATAGAATTTGACTAGATACACTACAGGTTGCATCTTCCAGTAACGCAAGCAATGCTTTAGACACGCAGAATCTTGTTCACGAAAATGTTATTACTTTTGAAGACATCCGAGGCACTCTTTTGCAGGAAAGACCAGTTATACAAAAAACCATTTCACACCCTGTCATTGAAGTAAAGATTGGATCGTCCAAATTTTCAGCAGTAATCGATTCTGGATCACCTATGTCAGTCATAAATGAAGAAATTTTCAACGAATGTAACAAAGAGAATACTTATCCTACATTACCATTAGGCAAAACTAAAGTAAAAGGAGCAGTTTCTGGTAAAGGAGTACATGTAAAATTACAGACACATTTATCATTTTGTATTGCAGGTCATACATTTTACTCAAATTTTTGGATTGTTCCCTTATTGACGACAGACGTTATTTTAGGTACGAATTTTCTGGTACAACACGACGCAATTATTGACTTTCAAAACTCCTATTTAATGTTAAAGGATGAAAATGTACAACTGTCTTTAGAATTTCAGCACTCTTTATCTGCAGAAGAACAAACAATTAATCGTACAGAGGTCACTTCCGCATCACGTAATATAGACTGTCATTCCTCATTGTTCACAGATACGTACGTACACAATTATAATACTCCAGACGAAGCCGACTATGACGTTATGCAAATGATTTCTGATAAAGTTAAACAGAGCAGTGCAAATACAGACGACGAACGCACGCAACTACGCAAAATTCTTTTACAGCAAGCTCCAGTTTTTGACAACGTTCCTGGTACTATGTCCGGTTTTATGTATGAATTTCAAGTTAAACAGCACGACACATTTAAAGCCAAACATTATCCCATTCCGTATATTCACAGAGAACAAGTTAAGAAAGAATTGCAAGCTATGCTTGACCAAGGTATTATTGAACCGGCAGTTAGTCCGTACATAAACCGACTCCATATTGTTAAGAAAAAGGATGGTTCACTTCGTCTCGTACTTGATTCGCGTCACATCAACGACATTATTATTAATGAAACAGATCGCCCACAGACACTAGAAGAACTTCTACAGAAATTTCATGGTACTGCTATTTATTCCACATTAGATTTGAAATCGGGATTTTGGCAAATTCAACTCCATCCGGACTGCAGAAAGTACACGGCTTTTCTCTGTTTTGGTGACTGTTATCAATTTTGTAAATTACCGTTCGGTTTAACTATTTCTTCAGCAGCATTTATTCGCGGTTTGAATAGTATACTTCCGACAGAACTTAAAGACAGAATCACAACGTATGTAGACGACATTCTTATTGCAGAAGCTAACTGGTCTGAACACAATCTGATTCTTGAACAACTGTTGCAAACTATTCGTGCACAAGGACTCACAGTTAATCTTAGCAAATCGCACTTTGGCAAAACTTCTATAAGATTTCTTGGACATGTAATTTCAGCAGAAGGCATTGCGCCGACCCGGAAAAACTTCAAGCTTTACGTGACATTACTATTCCTACGACGAAGAAACAACTAAGCAGCTTTCTGGATTTAATTAACTTTTTTCGCAAATATATTCATTACTCTGCTTTAGACACCCCTAGATTAAAAACACTATTTGGTCCTGGGATAGCCAAGCACATTCTGAATTTGTGAACCTGAAAGAAGCTTTATTGAATGCACCACTTTTATCACATCCAGATCTTACTAGAAACTTTTCCATTGCCACCGACAGTTCTAACACCGCTTTAGGCGTACACATTTTTCAGGAAATTGAAGAAGATGGTGCTACAGTAATTAAAAACGTCGCCTTTGCGAGTGGCATTCTGTCACCTGCTGAACGCAGTTATTCTGTTACAGAACTTGAAACATTATGTGTTGTATGGGCATTTACGAGATTTCGGCATTTTCTTTATGGAAGACATACGACCGTTTACACAGATCATAGAGCTATACAGTTTTTACTTTCCGCTAAATTTACACACGACAGATTAAGCAGATGGAAACTTTATTTACAGGAATTTAATTTTACAGTTGTTCACATTCCCGGTACACAAAATATTGTAGCAGACGCACTATCCCGTTCTCTCAGCAACAATCAGCAAGACATCGCAACCAACTTCTGCAAAGCAAATTTCAGCGTCATGTACATTCAACAAGTTGCATTTGGAAATTTCATTTCGTCGTCATTACGAGACATAGCGCAAGAGCAGAGTAAAGACAACGTGAGGAAAGAAATTAAACACCTTTGGCAAGATAGGAATTATGTTACCATTAGAAACCATTACACTGTACGCAATAATATTCTGTTTCACCGCTCTCACCCTGACGGCAACAATTGGTTACTATGCATTCCTGACGAGCTTGTTAACAAATTAATTTGGTATACTCATTTAAGTTACGCACATTACGGAGCCAAAAAATGTTTTCTCATACTGAGACAGAGCTGTTATTTTGCCAACATGGAGAAACGTATTCGACGAGTTTTAGCGTCATGTAAAATCTGCCAGAAAGCTAAGTCAGACACGATTTCACATATTCCTCCATTACATCCCATTGTACTTGTTAAATTGAGACACATGGCCGCTGTAGATATTTTTGGTCCGATTCCCAGAACTAATAGAGGTTTTTGCTACATCTTTGTCGCTGTCGAACTCACTTCAAAATTTGTTACCTTCACTCTGTTACGCAAAGCTACTGCTAAAACTGTTTCGAAAGCATTTGTAAAACATTTTCTATTCCATGTAGGGCATATATTGGAAGTAATTTCCGACAATGGACCACAATTTCGATCTGCTATATGGACACGTATGTTACGAACAAGAAACATTTCTCCGATCTACATATCCAAGTATCATGCTTCTTCGAACCCTTGTGAACGACTAATGAAAGAAATTGGTAAACTATGTAGAATATACTGCCATAAAAGACATATTGATTGGGACACACACATACTCTCATTCCAGGATGTAATTAATTCCATACCAAATGAATCTACTATGCTATCTCCGACTGTTATACTGAAAAATGTTGAACCACCTAACAAAATTAAAGAATTAGTATCCTTTCCTACATCTCGTCGACTACGACACCATGAAATAATTGACATAGCGCTGAACAACATCAAACGTGCCGCAGAGCGCCGGAGAAGACAGCAAAAACAGGTTTGTACACGCCTGTCTTTCACATTGGACAGAAGATATTAGTACGTACACACTATTTATCTAACAGAGGAAAGAGTAGATGTAGTAAATTTGAGCTTCTATACGCAGGTCCATATCGAATTCGCAGCATTCCTCACTCCAATGTAGTACACGTCGAAACTCTGAGAACCAGAAAAAGTAAGGGCAATCACCATGTCTCCAATATTAAACCCTTTATTGAATGGACATACTTTATGATTTATCACACTTTAATGCTATGTTCTGATTTTTATATGACCAATGATGCAATTATTTATATGAACACTTACTGATGATTATTATATTTTTTCTTGGCAAGTGCCCGGCAAGGTAAGGTTAGCAGGTCGCTTTTATCGTCGTTACACATCAGACCGTGCACATTTTTCCAGATAAACTTACATGTTTTATGACCACTTATGCAATTATATTTATATGAACACTTACTGATGATTATCGTATTTTTTCTTGGCAAGTGCCCGGCAAGGTAAGGTTAGCAGGTCGCCTTTCTTGTCGTTAGACATCAGACCGTGCACATTTTCCGTTCTTCATGTATGTATGATTGTTTTCCTGTTTTGTTTGTATGCACTATGAAATTTTTAAGATATAACAAACACCAGTTGACTTTGACATTTTGCCTTATGATGTCTCAACATCGTGACTATTTTATTTTATTTTATTTATTTTTTGCTGCTACATTGTGATACTCTGTGTACACTTTTGCACCTGCACACTCTCTATGTTTTTGACATATTACGTTTTCTGTCATACTATGCTGTATGCTCAATTAAATCACTAGAAACCAGTTTTTATTTAATGGGTATATGATTTAAATGCAAGACATTAATCATTGTTCATCATTTTCAGAAAGCAATAACGTGTAAAAGAAATAAATTAAACAAACCACAGTGGATTACTATGAAATGGGAATTTCACCTTCTGAATGAACGAAAGAAGATGCAATACCTCGTCACGAAGAGTAAATGGATCCGAATTAACATGCATTAACAAGAATATACTATACACATCGTATGATAGCAGTCTTAACTAATAATTTTTTCTTTCAGAATACGAGGCGATTGATGCAGGCTGTCAAACAGAACTACACATCTTAGTTTTAGTGATGAAATAGAAATAAGGAACTCTATACTATGAATAGTTGTATGAAGTAAATGGTAATTTGAATAATGAATAATGAAGTGTCTTTTTTTCAGATGATAATGAAGGATGATGAATAGTGATGAAGACTATGGTACTATGAATAATGAAGTTTTTCTTTGCAGGTGATGATAGTAATGAAGTTATTCTAATATGAATAATGAAGTTTTTCTTTGCAGGTGTTGATAGTGATGAATTTTATATGGCCACCGCTTTTAAGTTTTTCTTTGCAGATGAGAATAATGATGAAGTTTATATATTTACTGTTAGTTAAGAAATGCTATGTAGTTATTTAAGAATTTGTTGCAGTTTGTTTTGACAGTATGTCTTATGTCACATGGTATAATGACTGAATGTTTTGGAAAGGACAGCTAGAGTACATACATGTTGAGTACACGTTTCATTACCTGTTTATTCGAAGTTCACTACTTTTCAACATAATATGCGTTTCTTCTTTCAGCTTAATAATCCATTTTGTATTTTTTCCAGGAGAAGCTATTTATGAAATTAATGTGCTATAAGCAGTTGGTCATTAAACCTGTTCTAGTACTTGCATTTTTTGCCCATTTGTGTGTGTCATTCATGAATGTGATCACATATACTCTACTTGTTTCATAACCTTGCTACAGCTGACTCATGACGAATGACGTTACCAATCCTCATTTGCAGCAATAAGTCAAAAGCAAATATTGTTATCTCCCAGCAATTAATTATCGATCCCAGCGCAATGCATTGTAGCACAAAAAAAATGTATTACCAGTCCAAAATAATGCTACCAGTTTAGGATAGTTCTGAGTAATACTGAATGATGTTTTCTAATCACAGACCTTGAGTAATAGTTACAGAGTGTTACATTTTAAATATGTCATATGTCACTTGAATGATGAGTTCTGAGTAATAGTGAATGATATTTTGTAATAATGCATACATGCTATGCCAATAATTTATGTAAATAATGTTTTTTGTTATACTCTATAAATGCTATGCTAATAATTAACTCTTATTTTGAATGATTTCTGATGGTTTGTAACTGGCCAATGAGGGCAAATAATTATTTTAAATATGTCGTACGTCACTTGAATGATGAAAAATGTTTTGTAATATTCAATACTTGCTATATGTTTAGTAACTGGCCAATGAATGCCACTGTTTCTTATATTTTAAATTTGTATTATGTCACTTACATGCTATTATATATGAATACCAGTAGCTTGATGCTACACTCATTAGCTCCTGTTTTGAATGATGACTTCTGATGGTTTGTAACTGGCCAATGAGTGCCAATAATTATTTTAAATATGACAAATTATTTTAATTATGACAAAAATGACAATATTTACAATAGTATCATCTCCGTTTTCAACAACTGCCTACACTCATAAAAATGCACACCCACACACACACACACACCTAATATTTACCATAAATATTGACAGCTGCCAAGAGTACAAGAGATTGACCTCATTCACAGATAATTCATCACACCAACACACACACACACACAGACACACACACACACACATACACACACACACACACACACACACACACACACACACACACACACACACACACACACCTAATATTTACCATAAATATTGACAGCTGCCAAGAGTACAAGAGATTGACCTCATTCACAGATAATTCATCACACCAACAACTTGTACCCCTTGTCAGCTTAAAACTGTATGTACATCAACTACTGGCACAAATGTATATCTATCTGCGTATTTTATAACGTTAACCAATGTATTACCCCAACCTCTAGGCAGCTAATATATGCAACATGCAATATTAAGACTCCTTGCCATAAAATGTTTCCTCTCATATAATCACTCTGTTTTCTCTCTCTCTCTCTCTCTCTCTCTCTCTCTCTCTCCCTCTCCCTCTCCCTCTCCCTCTCCATTTCACTCACACACACACTTTTTCTCTCTCTCTACCTCTCCTTCTGCCTCCAGCCCCTCACTCCACATCTGTTTATTAACCCCAATCAAAGAGTGTAATGTATGTATGATTTTACTGTTGTAGCCAATATGATCATTGTAATTATAGTCTGTAACATTTCACCTAATTGTTATCAATAAGTATGAAGTTTAAGCCATTTTAACATTTCACCAGATTGTATAAACGAGTACGAATGTTTGCTGTTTTAACTTGTCAGAATTGGATTTATACACCACCTGAAGTACACACACATATATTTGACACCTCAAAACAAACACCGCCGAATGCTTAAAGCAATTATTCTGTAATAATATTGTTATGATGTATATTCTTTGCACTTTGTGATTATGTCTTTACCTCTGCTATACGAACCTTCCACCCAGCTGAGACACACACACTTTTTCTCTCTCTCTACCTCTCCTTCTGCCTCCAGCCCCCCACTTCACATCTGTTTATTAACCCCAATCAAAGAGTGTAATGTATGTATGATTTTACTGTTGTAGCCAATATGATCATTGTAATTATAGTCTGTAACATTTCACCTAATTGTTATCAATAAGTATGAAGTTTAAGCCATTTTAACATTTCACCAGATTGTATAAACGAGTACGAATGTTTGCTGTTTTAACTTGTCAGAATTGGATTTATATACCACCTGAAGTACATACACATATATTTGACACCTCAAAACAAACACCGCCAAATGCTTAAAGCAATTATTCTGTAATAATATTGTTATGATGTATATTCTTTGCACTTTGCGATTATGTCTTCACCTCTGCTATACCCAGCTGATTCCAGACGCCATATTTGTTTACAAATGTTTATAAATGTTTATAAATGTTTATAAATGTTTAAAAATGTTTATAAATGTGATGTGTTACGACAGCAAAAGGAACCTGTGATCACTGAAAGTACTGTAGTTTACTTATTTAATGTTTACCTTTAGATATCAGTTTAATTTTTCGTCAAAAGTAATCCTGAACCATATTCTGAAATAGCGTCTCGTTTCTCCACTAGGCAGTGCCACAAGTTCCTCCAAAAATCGTAACACAACACACACACAAATGTAATACTTACTAATGTAAATCCACCCGATGATGGAGGTTTATACCTTCGAAACGCGTCGTGGAAATAAATAAAACGGTGACTGGTAACAGTAAACTTGTTGTTTCATTTAATGTCAGTAACAGTCACGGTAAAGCCTAACCTAAAATGTTCGCATTTAATGTCGTAAGTCACTTGAATGATGAAAAATGTTTTGTACTATTCAATACTTGCTATATGTTTAGTAACTGACCAATGAATGCCACTGTTTCTTATTTTCATTTTGTATTATGTCATTTACATGCTATTATATATGAATACCAGTAGCTTGATGCTACACTCATTAGCTCGTGTTTTGAATGATGACTTCTGATGGTTTGTAACTGGTCAATGAGTGCCTATGTTCACTGTAATCAGATGACGTATGAACATTATTCTGTAATACTTCATACATGGTACAGAAATGTTCAGTAACTAGGTGATGAGTACCACCAATTACTCAAATCAGTTGATAGACTAGTGTAATTTTCAATGATGACTAGCATAAGACTTAAAGTCCTTCACCTTCTGACCTAATTACCAGAAATTACTGCAATATCCGTTTGTGCTGTCCATCCTTATGATCACGGAGCACCATACTTGGTTTTTGCACTAATTCTACGTTGGTGAAAGAGTATGGATTCTGCAAGAGTGTGGTGTTGACGCATCATGCTGTCCACCACCTTGAACGATGGAGATGTTATTATGGTCCCCCCTGTTTGGTGTACCTAAAATACTACCAAAATGATAACATTGAATATTAATACGATACTTCAGTTTCTTGGCTACACTGATTAATACTTCAGGGAAGATAACTTCAGATTGTCTCACTTGGTGTTGTGCTTCTGTAAAAAGATATGGACTTTCAGTGCAGCTACGTGCAACCTACTGTGCTACAACCATGATGCAATCCTTCCCTTTCCTATCCTAGTTCTTGTAAAACAGTATATATGTATATATATATATATATATATATATATATATATATATATATATATATATATATATATATATACAGTGTGTGTGCACTTTATGTCATTTGTTAATATGATTTGTACTCATTGCGTATACATTTTGTCATTGCTTGATATGTTCTGTACTACAGTGCGTGTGCACTTTATGTCAGTTGTTAATATGATTTGTACTTATTACATATACATTTTGTCATTGCTTGATATGTTCTGTACTACAGTGCGTGTGCACTTTATGCCATTTATTAATATGTTTTGTACTCATTGCGTATACGTTTTGTGATTTCTTGATATGTTCTGTACTACAGTGCGTATGCACTTTATGTCATTTGTTAATATGTTTTGTACCCATTGCGTATACATTTTGTCATTACCTGATATGTTCTGTACTACAGTGCGTGTGCACTTTATGTCATTTGTTAATATGATTTGTACTCATTGCATATACATTTTGTGATTGCTTGATATGTTCTGTACTCAGTGCACTATATTTCATTTCATGTTCTGCACTTATATATATATATATATATATATATATATATATATATATATATATATATATTCTGTGATTGGAAACTTAGTTAATTAAGAAAAATTTGTTGCTCATGGCAAGTCCAATTGACTCACCATCGCTGCCAAATTTTTGCCCCCCCCCTAGTGGAGGGTTATGTAAGAGGTATGCGCTGCCTGCGATATGCAAGGTATAAGAGAATCGCTGACCAGAGACCAGTGTCGACTGAGAACGAACTGTGTAGCTATAGCAGTTAGTTGTTGCTAGTCGCTAGTCTGAGGTTGTCTGCGCTAGTCTGGGGTCTGCTCTGGTCGGGAGTCCGGAGCCTGATTATTATTGTATAAGGTAAAAAGCAGCCTCGCGCGTATCTAGTAATGTATCTGAACTGTCATCCAAATGTTTTAAAAAAATGTCCTAATAATAATTTTTGTAATATAAAGTAATTTTTTTAAAAAAAGCATTCATTTCAAAAAAATCAGTTGCTTCCTTTCACAAATCACAAATGTATAGGCCAGCATTTCACGGAGCTGTGCCGGAAAAATGTTAAGTAAGAGCAGATATATTCGCCGTTTTTATTGAGGTAAGAATTTTTGCTTTTTATTCAGAATGATCTTACAGGGCCACGACGCAGCACTGCTGTCGTCCAAATTTTACCAGGTTACTGAATTTATTTTTTTATTACGAGGTTTAGAAATTTTTCTGTTTCGAGCTTATATTAAATGAGAAAAGAATTTTGTGGGTACATTAAGTGGGAACCAGTTTTGCTGTGAGGTTACGCAAAAATTAGAATCATTAACCAAATAATATTTATTTAATTTTATATTTTATGGGTAGGTTACAACTTGTCAAAATTGCTTTCACTGATATGCAATAACTCAGTTTGTATTTGCAGTGGCAATTTTGCTTTCAATGTTCTAATGAGGTCTCTGGCAGACACTGGTTCTGTCAAATATTTAGTCTTACCTCTCACATCATCTGCTTAATGTGCCTAAACGTGAATTGTAAGGTTCTGGGTTGTATATCTGCTTACGAAACGTCTCTTGCATTGCAGAACACCAGTATTTTGCAATAAAGGCATGTCAAAACTCAGCATACGTGTTGCAGGTTTCTGCTGCTTCCGAAGTATGTCCACTCACATAACTAATCTTCCGGTTTCCGTTCATATTCTCTGTAAACTCCTTTAAATGGTGTAATAAAAAGAATTGGATGGACAGTCTTCTTTGCCGGATTATATGATGGAAACTGTCTGTACCTAACTAATTTATCCTCCATATGTGACGCCGCATATTCACTAACATAATTTGTCATAACACTCATGTGCGGTAAAGTTTTGTATAGACCTGTTTATCAGCTATAAAGGCTTGCGGCTTTATGTGTGGACTAGATCTTTCGGTTACAGATTCACTGCCCGCGACAGCTTAATAATTATCCTGGCAGCGTGACGTAGATCGTTTACTTGCTTGATCACATCTTCGACCTGCTTGCAAACTTTTTGTTAACTTGTTGTATATTCCTGATTGTTTAAATCTCTGTCTGACATGACATCCTTTACCACAGACGGAACCTTTTGTTCAACAGTATAAGGCCAGCTGTGTGGCTTGATCACCGAACCTGTGCTAGAAAAAATGTGTAAATGGTTCCGTTTGTTGCGTGACTTGCACTTTTATAATGTCACGCTGACCCCGAATCACAATATTTACTGCTTGTGACAGCTCAGCAACAGTATTCGACAGCTCATTTTGGCCAAATTGACATTTTCAAATTCCCAGTTTAATGTATTAAATGCGTCTGGCAAATGCTTATGTTGATCCCGGTGAGACGTGCGTGGCTCATGTTAGTGCTATCTATTACGTAACATCTTGTTTTATCGTACGGCCGCCTCGTCATTTTAAATTTAAAATACTGATGTCACTGAATTACTGTCTCGGCTGCCCGTGAGTGGCAGCAGCAGCGCGTACCGATATTTGCCCTGCCGTATTACCTTTTCTGGGCGGCTATTACTTCCCGGTCGTGGTGTGTCGTGGAGGGAGATCGCACCTGGCAGTCGTTGAGTTGGAACGCGGCTTAAGTCCAGTTGGGACGTCGCAGTAGTGGGGACAGAGCGCTAGGGAGGCGCGGACAGACAGTACTCGCCGACCGCTCGCGACACAGGATGAACTTTTAACATTTTAATGTTCGGATAGTAAGTTGCCGTCCCTTTAATGTAAGAATAGATGATCAATGTAGCTAGCCGCTATTTCTGTGTAATGTCTTGTCTGTATAGACGTGTATCTGTTGTCTTTAAGATCCCTTCACCTTCACACATAAGTCTATACAGTAAAGTAAGGCCCTCCCAGTTATTGGCTGATCCGGGATGAGACAGGCGAAAAATTAGACTAATGGAGGATTATTAGTATTATCTCTATTTTCATTCGCTCTCTCTCTTTCTCTCCTTTATCTATGTATTGTTTTTAATGTAAGATTTCATTACGTGATACAGTGATAAAAAGAATCAGCCAAATAGAATCTTTGGTGGTTTCCTTCGTCTTGGTAATCAGCGGCTGGCTTGCTGTAAGAGATCTTCACATTTATTATTACTGTTAAACACTGTAGTCAGTCGGGAGAATCAATCGTTTGGACAATTAGTTCCTTTTACGAAAGATTGCGAATTCAGATGTGTACGAAGCCTTTATTGACGATTTAACACAGTGATTGCAGGCTCCCTTCGACACAGCTGAAACTTCCCCACTAATTACAGGCCAACGTGATCAACAAATGATTCAGAAAAAACTCATTCGTTCATTCACTCCAGAATAAAAAAAATCAGAAACCTTATTTATGGAGGAAATCGTGTGTTAAATCTATCTCCATTACATGTCCAGATCTCCGGTGATTCCACGCCTCAATTAATTTCCTTTTACAATCTCTTTCTCTACGAAACACACCGCTAGCGGCACAAATGTTAATTGGCTCGCTTTAGCGAGAAGAAAAGCAGAATATGTATCTCTCAGAAACACGTCAATCCCTCAACAGATATTCCAGAAGCTGTCCTAGTTACCACTCTCACAACCGTGGAGAATGCATATATGCATCTCTGTTATTTCAAAGAATAAACGCACTAGAAAATACTTTGGCGTCGACGAGCTGTCGCCGCATATATTACGAGAAAATCTGATCAGATAACTTTTCCAAAGTGAATGAATGTGGATGGTTTGATTGAAAATGATTAATTGGTGCGTGGTGGAGGGTATTTGCTGTGGGGACATTACAAACTGTCCGACGGACGGAGATGACAGCGAGATCGACCGTTGGTCGGTCGTTCAGTTGGTCGCCTCTTTGGGTGACGTGTGTTTAGTCTTTTGACGTTTCTGCGCCTTGCCACTGGGTCATCTTGCTGGACGTGGCTCGGTTCCCTCTTGTGCGAAGACGTCGTGGCCAATGGGTAAGAGTTACCTCTGCATAATTGGGTCCGAGCCTGTGTGCCCGGACAGTCACGACTCGCCCGACCGTTGCTGACACACGTGGCTCGAGTGCCGACGACTTTGATTGGTTGTTTGTCAGTCGTCTGGTCAGACGATGTGTTTTGTCACCGACCATCTTTCGGTTTTGTGTGTGTGTCCACCTGTGATTTGTTCTAGTTGTCCAGCAGTGATTCGTTTCACGAGTGTTCGAGTTTCTTGTGGCAGTGTTGCGTGTAATACTGTGTACCCTGTGTCAGTTCCACAGACCAATGCTTCAAACGTTGTAATGCTGCTGTCTACGTACTACTGTTGGTCGGTAGCGACAGAGCAGCGAGTCTGTGTTTTCTTACCGTGTTCATGGTGTCCGCCACGGCGTGTAGTTCCACAACCGTGGCGATGTTCATGTATGTCAGTAGTTATTGTGCCTTGGCTTATTAACACACCAATATTTGAAAACCAGTGTTACTAGTCTCTTTGCCTCGCTGGCATTTGGGTTGTAGTGTTTTTGGTTTGGTGACCGAAATCAGGTAGCTGGTTGGTTCGTCGGCTGTCTGTGGTTGGTTTGCCTTCCGATTAAGTGATTGTTGGTCAGCCTCCCTGTCTCGCCTAGACGGACGTTAGTGCTACAATTCCAGGCCGACCGCTGGAAACTTCTGAGCGCAGTTCCGTTTCGGTTACATGGTAACTTCGCTGTTTGAGTTTTAGTTATTTGGTTGACGTGTGGCCTTAATCCGAGTTTTCATATATCCTGAATTAATGTTCCTGTCTTGCCCTTTAGGCATAAGATCGTTATTCCTTATATGGGGCTTTCAGCCGAATTTTACACGAAATCTTTTAAGGCCTTGAGCCGTTAAATTATTGTGTTGATGTGTGGCCGAGTTTTAATATCTCTTAAATTAATGTTCCTGTCTTGAACATGAAATGTTTTAAGATAAGGGATTCTGTCTTTTAAATTGAAATTCCTCTTTCTAGGCCTATGCCGTTAAATTATTGATTAATAGCCGGCCTTCAGCCATGTTCAATTAAAATTAAATTGCTAAAGCCTTCAGCCTGTTTAGATTGAAGATTTAAAAAAAAAATTTGGGACTTAAAAGATGATACCTCCAGAAGAACCTTGTATTTTAATTTCTTGCCTAGGCCATGAGCCTTCGATTTTGATTGTGACCTTCAGCCGATATAAAGTAAATCAAAGGAGATCGATTAAAACTTTTGAGTGTCTTGCATCCTTGTGTAATATTGTGTGTGGACAAATAAAGTGTATGTTGAGTGCAAATGACAGCAACCTATTTTGGCCTTTCTGCAACCTAACCCGCTCTGGCCTGCTACCCCAGGTGTTTCACTCGGAACTGACAAAATTCAGCGGCTACACTCGTTTGTGCATTAGAAATCTGTTGACTTGAGTTGCTCAGTACAGTTTGCGATTCTACTACTTCATTAATGGAGTTAGTTCCGCGCTATTACGCCGGGGTCAAAAACGACTAGAAGAGTACAAGGGCAATTGCAGAAGAAGGGAAACTGAAAGATCAGCTGTTGTGGACACATGCTTTGCAGCTAAGAGAACACCTCGTTCATTTTGACCGGACTCAAGTAGTGGCGGTCACAAACAGATACCAAGAAAGGCTGTGCAGAAAGGCTCTGGAGATCGTAAAGCACCCCAGGAAATTCAGTAGGAAGGAGAATGGAGTGAAAATGGATGACATTTGGATTCGGGTGCTGTACAAGACGTGTAGCAGTCTTCCACCATGGCATGATAGCAACAGCGGACGACGGCGGTCGACAACAACCACTTGCGCTCGCGTATTCAAAACATGTGATGTCACGCCACTGCGCGGAAGCCCGTGGAAGCAGAATTTTACTGTAGTCAGAAGAGAGTCAGGGTGTGAATGGGACACTTAAAAAAAGCTACAGTCCCCACTGAAAATGTCATCCGCAGATGTAGATGAAACATCGCGTTTTAAGGTGAAATCCATTCGACCACGGCATAATACCGCGGAACATTTTATTGATTTTGAAATTCAGTTTTTAACGCAGTATGACTATTCTGCAAATCAGTTCTTAGTGCTGTTTGACTATTTTGAAATTCGGTTTTGAGTTCCGGTTTTAGCACTGTTGACTTTTGTTCAGTATGCACTAACGGTAGCGCAATCGCATCAGCAACATATTGCACTGTCGCCTGTGGAACATTTTGTTCGTTCTGTTCTGCCATTTTAGCTTGCTGTCTTCTTCTGACCATAAAATCATTAAAATCTTACACCGATTGTGTGAGACAGTTTGTATTGCTACAGTTGATTGCAATTGGGTCCTCAACAATACTAAGCTGCAAAACGTGTTTGCCCGTTACGCAACAGTGCGCCAGGAACAATCTAATACCGCTTACGTAGCGATAACGTCCCACAGATAGTTGATACAATTAAACTTTGGTACTAATTAGGTCTCATCTACAAAAAGGAATGTGCCTAGCTACCATTAACTTTTACCTACAACACCCGTAGAAAAGTGAGCAGACTCCTGCTTATTGGAGTGCTGTTACAACTCTTTGCTTTCCAGGTTTCTGTTGTGTACACCTCTCCGTCAATAGTAATCGAGAAATCATACATAAAAAAGAAGTATAATATTAGTTCCTTATATCAGTAGTACTTACAATGTTTGTAAAATACAATTTTTATGATGTTCGTGTTTCTGTGAAGACACAAGTCGTGTCATTTTTTTGGACGACTACTGTTATTTAATTTGCTGTGGTGTTTTATGTTGTTTTATGTTGTGTTCGAATATTATTTGGACGAGTTTTTTTTTTTTTTACTGTTGGCTTTCAAATGATGTGTTGCTAACTATACTCGGCGTTTGCGTAATGTATTGAGTTATTGAGTGGCGAAATCTTAGTAAGGCGCTGTTAACGCTATTTAAATACGAGTTCTTAAGTGTGTAATGAATCGCCATTTGATGGCAGGTTTTTTCACCACATCTCTCCAAATTCGCGCCAACGTACATAACTGGTACCCTCTGGATACTTATGAGAATGTAATTGTGAAGGAATAGTTAGTTTCGAGTCTTACCTGTTAACCAGCTGAGATAAGCTCTTTTATTTCTTCTGATACAATACATCGCCGGCCGGTGTGGCCGAGCGGTTCTAGTCGCTTCAGTCTGGAACCGCGCGACCGCTACGGTCGCAGGTTCGAATCCTGCCTCGGGCATGGATGAGTGTGATGTCCTTAGGTTAGGTTTAAGCAGTTCTAAGTTCTAGGGGACTGATGACCTCAGATGTTAAGTCCCATAGTGCTCAGAGCCATTTGAACCATTTGATACAATACATCTATAGAACTGTAGCAGTTTCAACATAATCTTAACGTGAACAATAGTCAGAAGATCAACTGTCAGAATAATTAAAATTTCAAATAACAACAAAAATTGTATGTAAATCAGAGAAGATTGTTGCTCATATGTCTCTGCAAGGTTAAAAGGGTCTTGGGTTTCTACATACATCGCACAGTGTCAGTCATTTCACTAATAAAATTGTTCATATTAAATTGTCACATTACAATATTATTAGGGTGGTCTCCAGTTACAGCGCGAAATGAGACCACCAACATGAACTGTCACTAGATTTCCTTCGCAGTTATCGGGAATTTTAGGGGCTATAAATTTAGGGTATATGAGTTCTCGTTCGAACTCCCTGCAAAGATTATATACATTAACTTGCGGAAATCGTGCCAATAGCTTTAAGTGCAAGCATCACGTTTCTGCTTTATCGCCATCTCACCTCAGACATCGCTACGTGCTGGCCGTACATTCTTTCAGTACGGGGAGAGCACGGTGTAGCATTGCCCCCTGCGAATTCGCGAGAACTTCGCGTTATCTACGCGCGACACTCGGACGCCAAAGGGAATTCCAAACACTCGCGGGGCAGTTATACGGGCGGAGACACAGCAGATTAGCAAGTCGAGCCGCTATTAGGGGACGGACAAATCTTATTAGCCGTATCTGACAGCCAAAGCAAACAGCGCAGCCGGCGCGCCGTCAAACTTGCAGCCGGGCGACAGGCTAGTGAGGCCGCGTGTATCTGCGGACCAGCATTTGCATCCTAATTGGTTTACTGAGGCGGCCCGGAAGGCCGGATGTGCGCCGCCCGAAGGAAGGCTGGCTGGGTGGGTGCAGCTCGGGCCCCGCTGCTCCGGGCTTCGGCGGGCGCTCACTCCGCTCTGCAAACAGGGGGGGGGGGGGGGGCAGCAGCCGAGGGCCCTCCGGGCGGCTCTACGGACTGCTCCAGACGGCGGCGCGTGGTTCTCGGCAGAGGATCACTTAATATATGGCGCGGGCCTCCGTGGGCTGGGTCGCCAAATAGTGCTGGTGCTCAGCCACGAAACCTGGACCAAATCCTGTGGGTTACGCATTACACACTGACGAAAAGTGCTACGCATGAAGCACTACACAGTATCTATTAAACATTGTCAGTTAGGCCGCCTTCTCAGTTCGGTATTAACGTGCTCGCATCCCATGCAAGCGGGTTCGGATTCGATTCCCAGCCGGGTTGGAGATTTTCTCCGCTCGTGGACTGGTAGTAGTGTTGTCCTCATCATCATTTCGTCCTCATCACCGGTACGCAAATCACCAAATGTGGGGTCAACTGGAATAAGACTTACATTTGGCGGCCGAACTTCCCTGGATGGGACCTCCTGGCTAAAAATGTCATACGCTCCTTTCAGTTAGTTTCATTTTCCGTGGACAATTTTGTACGATAAGCCGTAAGATGTGGAACGACTAATTTTACATTCATACCGCAAATTTATTAGTGAATATGCTATTTATAAGGTTTCCAAAATGAGATTTTCACTCTGCAGCGGAGTGTGCGCTGATATGAAACTTCCTGCCAGATTAAAACTGTGTGCCCGACCGAGACTCGAATTCGGGACCTTTGCCTTTCGCGGGCAAGTGCTCTACCAACTGAGCTACTGAAGCACGACTCACGCCCTGTCCTCACAGATTTACTTCTACCGGTATCTCGTCTCTTACCTTCCAGACATTACACAAGCTCTCCTGCGAACCTTGCAGAAATGGCACTCCTGAAAGAAAGGGTATGTCGGAGACATGGTTTAGCCACAGCCTGGGCGATGTTTCCAGAATGAGATTTTCACTCTGCAGCGGAATGTGCGCTGATATGAAACTTCGTGGCAGATTAAGATTGTGTGCCGGATCGAGACTCGAACTCGGGACCTTTGCCTTTCTCGGGCAAGTGCTCTACCAACTGAGCTACCCAAGCACGACTAATGCCCCGCCTTCACAGCTTTACTTCTAACAGTATCTCGCCTCCTACCTTCCAAAGGTTCGCAGGAGAGCTTCTGTAAAATTTGGAAGGTAGGAGACGAGATACTGGTAGAAGTACAGCTGTGAGGACGGGGCGTGAGTCGTGCTTGGGTAGCTCAGAAGGTAGAGCACTAGCCCGAGAAAGGCAAAGGTCCCGAGTTCGAGTCCCAGTCCGACATACAATTTTAATCTGCCAGGAAGTTTCATTTATAAGGTTTTTTGTTTTAATATTGTAAATTGAAGGTGGAGGGAGGAGAAAGGAAAGGAAGGGGAAGGAAATACTGATGTCTACTGCATAGGCATTTTATGGGGAATCAGGGGCGACAAGAAAAATGTGTGCTGTACCACGATTCGAATCCGAGATCTCCTGATTACTGGGCAATTGTGTTAACGACTGTGGCACCCGGACACAGTGTTTATCACAACTGCGTGGATTACCTCGGCACGCCTCCCAGACGACCAACGTTCCCACCCAGCACCAGCTATTCGCAATCCCTGTCAATGTCCTCCAAGCTCGTTACCTTGAGATTCCTGCAGGAGGTCGGGCGTAATTGTGCATCCACACTGAAGGTGATGGATTTACAGCCCATAGGGGCGAATCAGTTATACGAAAGTGTGGTGGCTGTTCATTCCAAAAGAACAGACACCTCACGGAATCCACTGTAATAATGTTCCACAATTACATTGATTTAAATCGTTACGAACCGGCATTCGGCTTCTTAGATCATTGTCAGAGAATTAATATTAAAAAGATAGTCCACACAAGTTCAGCGAAAGTTCGTAAGTTTACAGAGATTGTTGTGCAAAGATACGTGATATATATTAGGACTATACCAATACAAAACACAGACAAAATGTCATACTCAAAGAGACTCTGAACAAATAATTATTATAGTTTTGTATATTCAAATATTAAAACTATAAGAATGTACAGATCAAATATTACGTTTGTTTGCATTGCCGTCTTTCCCAGCAGCTGTTAAAATCAATTACTAGTGGTTATCCGTCTTCAGCTTACTGCAGTTTAATCAAAGAGAATTACACCAGACACGTTTCACTTTTATTTATAAAGGATTTTCCGTGGTTATTCTGCAAAGTGGATACATACTCTTGTTTAATTTTGTTCGTTTTAGGTCAAAAATAGAGTTTTGTTTATGAAGTTGGTGTGCATGTTTCTTTTCATATTCTTCTTCTTCCCTCCTAGCTAGCAGTGGTTGTCATCGAAAGACTTCGATTTCATATGCACTTGGCAGTTTTTGACATTCTGCAGTATTTCTTGCGCTGCATGATTGACACTTCACTTTCGTAAACTGTACTGAAGTTATGTGTCTACCTCACAATGCACAGTAACAGTGTTTATGTGTGTCCGTTTGATTTAGTTCACGTTGTGAGTGTTGTTAACCTGTGAAACTACTTTGTGTGTGTGTGTGTTTGAGAGAGAGAGAGGGTGGGAGGGAGGGTGGGAGAGAGAGAGAGAGAGAGAGAGAGAGAGAGAGAGAGAGAAAGTTAGTGTGAATTAGGGAAATTGTGTGTTAGGTAGAGATGTGACACGAGATGGGGGAGGGGGAGGGGTGAGTTGACTACAATTTTTCCTTTTTATGGGAGACAGTCGGGGATGGGCGTGGATGGTGATTGTAGGATAGAATCTTGAAGGAGATGGTAGCGGTCAATGGACCCTGTGGTTATAAGTGTATATTTAATGTTATATTAAGTGGTTCAAAACTGTTCAAATGTCTCTGAGCACTATGGGACTTAATTACTCAGGTCATCAGTACCCTAGAACTTAAACTACTTAAACCTAACTAACCTAAGGACATCACACACATCCATGCCCGAGGCAGGATTCGAACCTGCGATCGTAGCGGTCGCGCGGCTCCAGACTGTAGCGCCTAGAACCGCTCGGCCACTCAGGTCGGCTTATATTAAGTGGTCAATCAGTTTAAATAGTCTGTGGCTTGCTAAGTTGGTCTGATTATTTAGGAGCTGTTTTTTTCTGTTTTGTTTTTTTGAATATAGTAGCTTTCTTGTAAGGTGAGGAGGTGTTTTTTGTTGTTGTTTATCAGTAGGATTTCCATGTCTGTCTCTCTTGTGGTAATTTAATGTTGACGTTGGTGTAAGTGTTTTGCAATGGTTGAATGATTGGTTCTACACTTCCATGTTCCTTATATCTGCTGTCAACTGTCCTCATGGTTTGACTTATATATTTTCCATTACATGTATTGCATTTCAGCTGGTATGTTCCTGATTTCTGTTGTAGATCAGTTTTTGTGAAGTATTTCTGAATTGATTTGTTCGTTTGGTGAGCTATTTTTATGCCATGTTTCTTGAAACTATTGGGTATTCTGTATGTGCATTTGTGGTTTTATGTCATTGTGTAGTATCTTTAATTTTCTGTTTCTTTCACACTTTGTGTTGTTTCAGTTCTTGTATTTTCTCTGTTTGCGTGTGATTTCGTCATTGTGTTGGTGACAGCTGGTTTTTTGTTATTTTCTGTTTCTTGATTTTCTTGTTCAACTTTGTTGGGTTGGGTTGGGTTGTTTGGGGAAGGAGACCACACAGCGAGGTCATCGGTCTCATCGGATTAGGGAAGGATGGGGAAGGAAGTCGGCCGTGCCCTTTCAAAGGAACCATCCCGTCATTTGCCTGGAGCGATTGAGGGAAATCACGGAAAACCTAAATCAGGATGGCCGGACGCGGGATTGAACCGTCGTCCTCCCGAATGCGAGTCCAGTGTCTAACCACTGCGCCACCTCGCTCGGTGTGTTCAACTTTGTTACTAAGTTCTCTTTGTATCCATTGTTTGTGGATATTTGTCTTTGGTATGATGAGCCAAATATGTTGCTCAAGTGAGTATTGGCGCAGGCTACAATGTCACATGGACAAACAGGTGAAAGTGATGAACAGGCCGATAAAGGGACCTGGGGGAGTGGGCAGAGAAATAATTCTGTGAAGTGTGGGTGTGGAACTGTTATAACTTATGTAAGTGGCGTAGGTAAAGGGTGTTTCTGAAATGAGTGGAGCCCTGAGCCATATCCTGATGGCTAAGAGAGCCACACACAAATGGAAATGCTAGTTGACATTAAAATCAAAGTAAAAGACTGAGTCGTCACCAACTCTACCCAATCGGTCAACAAGAGGAAAATGAATTACCTTAGTCATAAGAAAGAAACTCATAAAAGAACATTAGTTGTATGTCACTCATAAAAAGTTGGACCCAATTATTAATATGATCCATTGTTCACATGCGTCAAATATTAAATTAAAGTAAAAATTGCGTGAACACTGTGAATGAGAGCAGCTTGCAGCAGCGTCCCTGAAAGCAAAATCTATAATAGAGAAATCCTTTTAAATAAAAAGGAACACTAATTATTTGACCTGTGTGCATGGAGACGCTATAGATGGGCTAACAAGGAAACTACAGGGTAAATGGGGCAAGTAAAGGACATCGGTACACTGGATAAGATTTGAAACTAAATAATTTATTTCTTAAGACATTGATATAAGACGTCTATATAACTGTTGCTGCCAGGTAACTATGTACGATTGCTTGAGAAACGCTATACGTTTCACAACAGGATCTCTTAATTTAGAATCGCGGTCGCAATTACAGGGGGACAGGGAAAGGCTTAATAGTCGCATTCAGAACCACATTCACTCAAAGAACAGCAAGGACGGCCCCAACACAAACATGCAACGAAGCTAAAAGGTTTGTTCCACTGTGTTGAGAAATGATTAAATAAAAGAGTAAATCTGGATATCATGGTTGCATTTAAAGTTGAACTTCGGTTTGGCGAAACAGCCTCAACGACGGCCACACATACTCGATTACACGCTTAACATGAAATCACAAACCCCAAATGCATTTGTATAATCTGAACGGGATATATGTAATATTCCAAAATGAGAGCAATAAGTAAACTCGAGGCTAGAGGCAGGGGGCCACAGGAAAGTTAGGCTCACATTTAACTGGCGTGGCCACGTGGTTCGCGGAGACACAATTTCTAAGTACCGTGGCCAGATTTTAGTAACATTAAACCACGCAGCCGCGAACTACTAACATTTTACCGAGGACACATTTGAATAGACCAAAGGTAATGGCAGAGGGCCAACAAACCCTGATATTAACCCACGTGGATCGTTTCCAACGGACATAGACTAATGAAACAAAGAAAATTCACAAAGAGGCAAAAATTATCAAGATTCGGAAAAGACTGGAATGTATACACACGCAGTCGCAGACACACAAACATTCATACTGAACCGAGGGCACACTTCCTATGTGAGATCGCTTCAACATATTCAACACCTTTGTGTTACGTTTTCCTCACGGACCAAAATCTGCTTTAGGAATGAAACTGAAAGTCTGCAAAGGCATTGTGTTATTTGCTGCGACCCAGTAAAACAATCTCATAAAACAAAACTTGAAGCCAAAAACCAAAAGCTCCCCTATCGCTATGAGACAACGCGCCACGCAGTTAAATCAACTCACCCTTCTTCGAAGAGACCTCGGCTGCAGACCCTCGGAGAGCTGGAAGGAGACTGCTCCTCTCACACTAAAGCTTCTCCCACGCAACCCTGTGGCCAGGAAACCCAGAGATTAGGCTTCCGCCACCAACCTAACACCGGTAACTTTCACACAATGGGAACAAACCTCTCTGCCTACTTGAAACTACAAGGTTTGGCCAGTCTGTAAGAGTACCGCTGATTCTCTTCAGCAGACTACACCACCGTACAGCAAAATGAAACACATCCACATTCATTCACTCACGTATGCCAGAGAGTTTTGGAATAGAACAAGGGATAAACATTTTATGGAATCATAGTCGTGAGTTGGGTTACATATAAAAACGTGGAAGACTTATGATGGCGTTATAGACGCATTTGAAACTCTGAAAAGAAACCAACATAACAGACATATGATGTTTGCAAATCGTAGAACCAAGTAGACTACGGCTAGATTGAATCATAGCTCAGTCTTCTCTGGTACGAAGTTTAACAACGAAAACATCCGAACTGTTCCGCAGGATGTAAAGTGCACTGGAAAGCCAATAAAATGATAATGAAAGGGGACTATAGGACCCTTTCACTTTCTTATTATCCACGGGCGAGAGAAGTAATAACTGGCTGCTACATTAGTATAGGTCAGTAATGGAATTGTGTCATTAAGCGCCAATTCTGGGTTCTTTCATTGGTCTTTATTAATTGCCATTAGATAATAAGCTTGTTACAACTGTTCCGCACACACATTGCACAGACTTCTTTCAACTGGCTGCTACATTAGTATGGGTCAGTAATGGAACTGTGTCATTAAGAGCCAATTCTGGGTTCTTTCATTGGTCTCTATTAATTGCCATTAGATAATAAGCTTGTTACACAACTGTTGTGCACACACATTGCACAGACTTCTTTCTCTGTCCCCCCCCCCCCCCCCCCCCCCCCGTTTCGGGCTGTTCGTCTCATTCGCCAGTTTGTCCACAAGACTTAGTTGGTAATGCCACTACTATCATTGGCTTACACATTCATATATTTTTAACATTTGAGTATACTGTAAAATAAGATTTATTTGTTCAGAGTTTCTTTGAACATTACATTACGCTTGTATATTGTGTCGATGTAGTCATAAATGACAAATATCTTTGCACAAAAATCTTTGTACAGTTATGAACTCTCGCTGAAGCTGCGTGGACTATGTGTTAAGTATTAAGTTATCCGACGAGGGCCTGAGAATGCGAAAACAGGTTCATAATGGGCTATTAAAAAATATTATTGTAGAACATTACTACTGTACTTTGAAGATTTTAATATGTCTGTATTCCTCCAAGAATCGACGTAAAATTCCATAATTTTTTAAAAATTTTATTTATTTACTTTTTAAATGTACAGAGGAAAGCTAGTACTTCCCAGTCATCATGTTTTACACATTACAATAATAGAAATTCCTCTACAGAATATAACGAGTTGTGAGGGGAAACTTTCCTAATTTATTTTCAAATTTTACTTTCCTGTTTGTCAGGTGTTTTATTACACTGGGTAAGTAATAAACAATTTAGTTGCAGCATTGTGCAACCCTTTTTTTGATAAAGTCAACCTTAATTTGGAGAAATGAATAGTTTTTCCCTTCTGGTCTTGTAATTTTGTACAGCATTATTCCATTTGAACTGTAGTGGATTGTTTACAACAAACTTGACGGGGGAATAAACTTACTGTGGAGCAGCAGTCACAGTGCACAACTTCTTAAAGAGATATCTGCAGGATGACCATGACTCAGTAAATTAAAATACCTCTAACACCTTCACTGACAATGGTGTAACGATCTGCAAATACGCCAGCGAACACTGGGAACCAACAGCACCACTCAACGACGGATTACAATGAACTGTGCCCTCACTGTGGCCAACCAGCTAAACGTATCAAATAGCGGCGATTAAGCTGTACAAACAATAAAACCTTGTATTAACTCTAGGCTACCAAATTACGGCCACGTATTGCGGAAGCAGACAGAATACCTGGACTGCGGCAAACGCGAAAAACTCATCGCCGTCGTAAAGCCCCCAGGCACCGCTTTTATCGGAATCACCGACGGCATGCCATTGACAGTCTCCCACACTGTGCTTCATGTCTCGCGACCACTCCGTGCATCGGCAGCGCCACTCGATAGCAGCACTCAGATCTTCGCTGACTGGCGGTCGGGATACAGGCAGAGGAAATACTGGATCGGTTTCTGCGGCGCGAATTCGATAGTTCCTCACAGAAAACAAACCGACAGACTGGGGATATTAGAAGGAGTACGTCAGAGCTTAGCACGACGACCCCATGCTAGCAGTGAGTCTGGGGGACACCATTATGAACAACTGCTTTAAATGTGGCAACATGTGAAACCTGTGCAGGTAGATGGAATTCATTATTACCGCATCATAGGATTGCCGGTCTCTCTGACGTCAAGATACATGCGCCGTTGCTAGGCCATCAACAACGGAAATTATCTGAAGTCAGTAGTGCTAGGCGCTTCAGTCTGTAACCGCGCTTCCGTTACGGTCGCAGGTTCGAATCCTGCCACGGGCATGGATGTGTGTGGTGTCCTTAGGCTAGTTAGGTTTAAGTAGTTTTAAGTTCTAGGGGCCTGATGACCTCAGATGTTAAGTCCCATAATGCTCAGAGCCATTTGAACGATTTGATTTGAACCATAGTTCCAGGCATGTCTGTTGCTGTAGCTGAAAATACCATCACCTTCCAAAGACGCCTCACCTGTTAACTGTAAAAACTACAGACACTTCGGGACTGCGGTACCGTGTTCGAGTATTTTGTTTGCAGAACAGAAATCGGGAAAAATCATCTTGCCCCATTGCTTGCGCACGTTGTTTATGACGTAATAGCTTCTGCACTAGAGCACACTCCACACAGTATTCTCTGTGGTGTGAGTTTCATGGGAAATTACCGAGTCCTCTCCAGTGCAATGCAATACAATCCTCTAAATTTCTTCTTTGTTCGCAACGGTTTATCGAGGATCTTGGCCATCTCTTTACGTTTAGGACTATCTATTTTCATACGCGTTTCTGTTCACAGCGATAAGTTTCTTCCAATTAGTATGACACTTATTTACTCATTTGGCTTTCAGGACACAACGTGCTACGGGAGCTTACATTAAGAGCATGTCTGCAAGTTATGGTAAACAGCAGTCCTCTATATTCGCCAAGTCATAACAAGAAACATTGGTGAACTCCTTCGTGGACACTTCACTGAAAATTTTATATTATGTTTGAACTTCTTAACACTAGCGTCGATGTGACACACAACTTCACACTATTAACATAAATTGTTTGCAAACACACATACTACTTATTAAAATAGCTTACGATCCACCATAATATGTGTACCTCGACTCTACAAGTACGAGATATCATGTACATACGAAACTTTTGTCGTCCACTGAAAGATTTGGACACACTGCCATATTCCAATTAATGCATACCTTTCCTGCTGCCTTGCAGGGGATGTTATAATCTAGTAGTGTGCACAGATATCATTACAGAGGCCGTTAGTGCATGAAGCGATCTGCAGTGGAGTTCACCTCAGTACCGTTCATAGAAGATAACTGTTGTTTTGGCACGCCATTATGTGATCTGGGTACAATTCCGTACGTGAGCATGAGTTTCAGGGAGCTTGAAAGTTGAGGGCAGATATTTCTGATTGGTGAAGACGACGTTGTCGCCTGTACAGATACAGAAGCGGGTCTGGTCATGATAGGTAAGGATGTGAGCATCTGAAGGGACTTTTTCCAGTGGAATAGTTGGAAGTTAAAAGTGTATTTGCCGTGGGCAGCCATCACGGTGGCCATGAAAAGATGCTAATTTCGTCGTCGGGACAAAGTTCAAGGAAAAGAAGAGTGGGAGACCACGTATATTTGTTATGATATGGAGCACGAAGAAAACAAGAACGTACCCACGTAGCGATGAACCAGAGAAGTTTATTTCTACAAGAAAGCAAACAAGACAACATGAAGAACGGGAAATGGATTCTCGGTGAAATAAATGTAAGCGATCGTCCTGATTTTAGAGGAGAAATATCACTCATTCAGTACAGTTCCAGTAAGATGCAAGAGAAAGCACATATTCTGTCACTATAGGTTAAAATGCCGTAGGCAAAATCGAAATCGGTCGCTGTCACAATCGGTGTTGGACTAGCGTGATCTGCTCCTTGTTGTGTCTAGACAAGACAGCCTAGACACAATGAGAGGAAGCCGAAAGGCACGCGCTTAAACTCACGCAGGCTGGCGTGAGGTCTGAAACAGGATACGTAATGAATGCTATAAAGAAAAGTACGTAGCTTCTGGAATACTTAACTTTAATCCACCTTTGTAGGACATCGCTCTTGATGATACATTAATAGAATCTCAATATCGATTGAATACGGCGCCTTGCTAGGTCGTAGCAAATGTAAAAAATGGTTCAAATGGCTCTGAGAACTATGGGACTTAACATCTATGGTCATCAGTCCCCTAGAACTTAGAACTACTTAAACCTAACTAACCTAAGGACAGCACACAACACCCAGCCATCACGAGGCAGAGAAAATCCCTGACCCCGCCGGGAATCGAACCCGGGAACCCGGGCGTGGGAAGCGAGAACGCTACCGCACGACCACGAGATGCGGGCAGCAAATGTAGCTGAAGGCTATGCTAACTATTGTCTCGGCAAATGAGAACGTAGTTGTCAGTGAACCATTGCTATGAACGTCGGCTGTACAACTGGGGCGAGTGCCAGGACGTCTCTCTAGACCTGCCGTGTGGTGGCGCTCGGTCTGCTATCACTGACAGTGGCGACACGCGGGTCCGACGTATTCTACCGGACCGCGGCCGATTTAAAAGGCTACCACCTAGCAAGTGTGGTGTCTGGCGGTGACACCACACTCCTGATGCGCTGTGTCGGAGACTCGCCGCATGGCACTCGGATTTTCATTCTGATCTGCGGTTTGCTACATACTGCCGGACAGCTGCCGACAGCAGTCCTATAAATGGCGCCCGGTGTATGAATACTGGGAAATGGCCGGCGTCATGGTGCTTCACGGATGCAAACTGGTGCCAGCTGTGCCCAATGATCGAGGCGTCGCCGTTAACACAGCGGTTGTCGCAGTGAAGTGGAGTTGCGTCAGCTGCAGGCGTCTAAAGCCGCATCGCCTTGTCATTAGGCACCAGTCCTACACTGCAGGAGAGACATAACAGTACTTGCTGAAAGCCGGTGCCAGAGAGCTTGTGCTTCGAGCTGACTCGCTTTGCCCGTGTTCACCAGTCAACACATTTCTCTCATATTTGATGTAGTCACGTACATTTCTCTCCCACGTGGGAACGGGTGAACAGTGATCAAGTTGTCAGCACTTCCTGTTCCAAGAGAACAAAACAATTTTTGCTGAAGAGGAGATCCCACTCGGCATGTAGGCCACATAAAATTGTACTTGAACATTTTAGGAGTATATTAAAATGAGAAATTACATAGAAAATGAAAATTTGAAATACAAGTTAGACTGGGTGGCCAACCTGCACAAGTCTGAAGTCCATGGAAGGACTGAGGCGGTATGAATTTTATGGTGTATATTTACAAGTCCCTCCGTACACCATTAAAGCAGAACTGCACGCCGTTGTGTGAAAGTAGGCCTGAGGAACACCTGCCGAAGAACAGATCCTAAAGATGCCATTGGACACCCTGGGAGCAATTTTGCTCTTCAAATTTCATGCCTTCGCCGTTGCTTAGCTGAAGTGAATGTCCAGGTCTGAATCAGTATATTGGTGCTACTGGAAATCTGAAAGTCGAGCGTAAGCTCTGCTGTAACCACCATTAATATTAACGCAAATGAAATGCAATATGTATATTTTACAAATTATGCCTAAGGTGTGGGGCAAATCCTGGAAAAACACCACCATCGTTTCTGCTGGTTCACAACACGACTTCGCTGAAATATAGTCAATAAAGGAAATTCTGCTCATTGAATCCATTTTATGTATATTAACCCAGAACGGAACTTTGAACAATACATAATCTTTAAGCAACTGAAACGTAGATCTAATAAATACAGGGTTTCCGTGTCCGCTGAGTCATTGCTATTGAGTCAGCAGCCCTGCGCTTTGAGTGTTTGCCTTTGTGGGTCTATAACAGCCCATTCGCGGTTACAGGTATCTAGGTCACACTGTGAGAGGTGTTTGTTTTCCCTTTTCCTATAGTGTATTATCGAATAGCAGGCCTTTTGGCGGCTTGCTTATTGTATTTAATTATATTTTCATATATCCGCTCCGATTTCTCCTATGTTATACATTTATTGAGTCACGCTATGTACAATAAAAGTATACGTTAGTTTTTTGTGCTGGTTGCAAAACACTTCGAATGGAACCGTCTTGAATTTCAAACGTAGTATACCACATTGCCCGTGTCAAAGGCCAGACATCCCTGTCGGTTCAAGTGATCATCGATTAATCTGCTCGGAGACTTTAAGTTCTTAAAAATGCAGAGCGTTGTAGCTCAATAGATAAATAGATAGGTAAATGTTCTGTAACAAATAGTCTTTCGACATTCCATCATAGTGGATGGGTGGAATGATTTGCAATTATAACTGAAGAGCCAAAGAAACTGGCACACCTGCCTAATATCGTAAAGGGCCCGCGCGAGCACGAAGAAGTGCTACAACACGACGTGGCATGGATTCGACTACTGTCTGAAGTAGTGCTGGAGGGAACTGACACCATGAATCCTGTAAGGATGTCCGTAAATTTTTTGAACAGCAAGTTGGAAGGCCAACCAGATGTGCTCAATCATGAAACTTCCTGGCAGATTAAAACTGTGTGCCGAACTGAGACTCGAACTCGGGACCTTTGCCTTTCGCGGGCAAGTGCTCTACCAACTGAGCTACCCAAGCACGACTCACGCCCCCTCCTCACAGCTTTACTTCCGCCGGTACCTCGTCTACTACTCTCCAAACTTCACAGAAGCTCTCCTGCGAACCTTTCAGAACTAGCAGTCCAGGAAGAAAGAATATTGCGGAGACATGGTTTAACCACAGCCTGGGGGATAATACCAGAATAAGATTTTCCCTCTGTAGCGGAGTGTGCGCTGATATTCTCAATAATGTTCTTGTGTGGGCCGCTGCGATGTCGGAGATTTGACGCTTTACAGGATTCCTGATACTCATGGTACACTCGTGAAATGGTCGTATGGGAAAATCCTCACTTCATCGCCACCTCGGAGATGCTGTGTGCCATCAATCATACGCCGATTTTAACGCCACGTTCAAACTATTCTCTTAAATCTCGATAACCTGCCATTGTAGCAGCAGTATCGGATCTAACAACTGCGCCAGATACTTTTCTTATATAGGTTTTGCTGACACAGCGCCGATTCTGCCTGTTTACGTATCTCTGTGTTTGAATTCGCATGCCTATACCAGTTTCTTTGGCGCTTCAGTGTAAATGTTAATTATGAGTTGCATCTGAAGATGGGGCAGGTAGTGCCAAAATGGTTTACGCAATAAAAAAATTAAAAAAACGTCTTTCAGAGAAAGGGTAATTTATTTTGTTATAACTGTATGTCTTTCGAAGTGTAGGTCCTATGTTATAGCTGGTACCTGACGATGGAAGCACAAGCTAAAGACAGTCGCTGCCGGATGCAGCCATGTACGAGAGACATCGATGAAGGTATGCCCTCAAGAGGTTCGGTACACCTCCGCAGCTGGAAGTCCATTTACGACAGAGTGCACCGCTGCTCACGCCACTTTGTGATTGCTGTTTATACTGCCAGCATCATCGAAGTTCAGATAAGGCAACGATCTAGTATCACCGGTAAGAACTGTGTACCAAAGTTACAGTTAAATGAATGCGATATCATTCCGCACAGTTCAAAATCATAAACAGTTAACATTCAGTTCTACGAGAGTACCAAAAAAAATGAGTCACCACTAAGGAATTATCCTACTGGAGCGGAAATCAGTAGATGTGATGTGCCTGTAGAGAAAAATATATGGCTACAAGTTCTGAAAAATTGGATGATTCATTCTAGAGAAAGCGCTTCAGAAACTGAACAAGTCCTTATCTCATTGATTCACTACTGGCCCTTATGCAGGCAGCTATTCAGTTGCCACTGACTGATAGAGTTGTTGGATGTCCTTCTATAGGACGACGCCAAAATTCTGCCAAATTTGCGGGTTAGATCGTCAAAATCCTGAGCTGGTTGGAGAATACTCCCCATAACGTTCCAAACGTTCTCTGGTGCGGAGATATCCGGCGACCTTGCTGGCCAAGGTAGGGTTTGGCATGCACGAAGACAAGAAGTAGAAACTCTCGCCCTGTGCAGATGGGCACCATCTTGGGCAAGTGAAAGACCGTAACGGCTTCTCTTGAAAGGCAAAAACACGGTGCATAGAATATTGTCCATGTATCAAAATGGTTCAAATGGCTCTGAGCGCTATGGGACTTAACATCTGAGGTCATCAGTCACCTAGAACTTACAACTACTTAAACCTAACTAACCTAAGGACATCACACACATCCATTCCCGAGGCAGGATTCGAACCTGCGACCGTAGCGGTCGGGCGGTTCCAGACTGAAGCGCCTAGAACCCCTCGGCCACAGCGGCCGGCGTAGATGTATCGATATGCTGTATGGGTGCCGTGGATGACAACCACGAGACTCCTGCTACGAAAGAAATTGGCATTCTGTACTTTTGGTTGTCGGGCCGTATGGTGGGCAACCGTCAGGTTGGTATCCCACCGCTCTCCGGAGCGTCTCCATATCTGTCGTTGGCCTGGAATCTTATTGATTGGAGTAGAATCAGACTGAGCCCCGAGGACTAGCGAAGGCCTGTGTGGGGACGCCCTGTACAACGGTTGGATACCTACCTTACTCTAACACGCCAAATGGCACAACAGCCAGGAGTGATGCTCTGGGAGTGACATTTCCTTACTTAGGAGGAGTCTTTGGTTTTAATCTGTTCCACAATTACAGTTCAGCAGTACGTCGACGACATTGTACGCCCCGTTTTGTTGCCCTTCAAGGAAAGCCATCCTTGGCTTACATTCCAGCAAGATAATGCTCGACTGAACACGGCTAGAAATTATATAGCTTGTCTTCCGGCTTGCCAAACACTGCTTTGGCCACCAAGATCATTTTATCCATCCCAAACTAAGAACATTTTGGCGCGGTACGAACAGGGCCCACCAACCAGCTAAGGATTTTCACCACCTAATGTGGCAGTTAACAGAATGTGGCACAGTATTCCACAGCTCGTATCGATTGCGGTCTGTAGATCGTATCTCTGGTCCGTTTTCCCTCCGGTCCGTTTTCCCTCCGGTCCGTTTTCCCTACGGCGCTCTTAAGACACGTCTACCGGTTAGAAATGTTCGCGAGGCGGCAAATGTGAAACAGTCAGTCACTGTGGGGCGAGGAGGAAGAAATTCGGTTGGAGGGATGGTCTCTTGTCACCCGTTGGTGGTCAGTGTCTTGATCGATTCGCTCTGAGGGAACCGTTGCAACGGGAACGACTTCGATTATGTTTACCTGATTCCGTTGCTCTGAAAGGGCACCTCTTTCCTGTTGTCGGGCCGTGTTGTGTGATTTAGTTCGTCGGTGTTAGTCGGGTTTGTTGTTACTGCCCTGCCCCATGTGATTATTACCTGAGTTGTGAATTTGTGTTTTCTGGAAAGTCTGGTTCAAATGGTTCAAATGGCTCTGAGCACTATGGGACTCAACATCTTAGGTCATAAGTCCCTTAGAACTTAGAACTACTTAAACCTAACTAACCTAAGGACACCACACACACCCATGCCCGAGGCAGGATTCGAACCTGCGACCGTAGCAGTCCCGCAGGAAAGTCTGGATCCGCTGTAGTGTGGTCTCTGTCGCATATAGACTTTGTTTGAGCCTGCCCACCTATGTGATCGTTGAGCGCTCTATGTCACTTTTCTGTAAATTGACTAAGTGGTAATCTCGGGATGTGACGAATGTAGTGACAGATTTTTTTTATTGTTTGGTTTTAATAGTGTTTGTCCTTGCCAAATGATGCAAAACATTATTACTGTCGCCCCCTGTACAACGGATTTGAATGTGATGGCGGTCGTTGGTGCTACTGGTGCTGTCATGAAAACTCATGATCAATGTGCTCTTGTAATCATGTTTTAGATTTTGATTTGGCCAGATCTATTTTTGCACTGGGTGCATTGCCAGAGAGCTGTAAAATTTTCTGTGTTGGCCCTCTTGAGTGTTGTAAGGCAATGTTGCTTACCTGATTCTTCGAGCCTGATTGGGTCTTGTACTCGTACTTGTATCTGACCGTTGTGTTATTAACAAAACCAGAATTTTCACCCACAGGGGAAGTTAATAATTGTTATTTAAGAGGTACTGAAACTATGTTTGTAACTTGATTATTTTGATATATTTATACTTGATTCTCGCTAGAGTTTTCTTAATCTATTAATCGCGGTTTGCTAGCTGTTCTTGTACCTTATTCTGGATTGTTTGTTTTGGTAGCTACTTGCTGAAAGTGTGTTATCGTACTACTGTCGGTATTTGTGGGCATCTTTCCATCTACATCTGCATCTACGTGATTACTCTGCTATTCACAGTAAAGTGCCTGGCAGGGTGTTTAATGAACGACCTTCAAGGTGTCTCTCTACCGTTCCACTCTCGAACGGATTAGCCCTGATTTTTCTTATTTTATCATGATGATAATTTCTCTCTATGTAGGTGGGCGGCAACAGAATGTTTTCGCAATCGGAGGAGAAATCTGGTGATTGAAATTTCATGAGAAGATCGCGGCCGGCCGCGGTGGTCTAGCGGTTCTGGCGCTGCAGTCCGGAACCGCGGGACTGCTACGGTCGCAGGTTCGAATCCTGCCTCGGGCATGGGTGTGTGTGATGTCCTTAGGTTAGTTGGGTTTAAGTAGTTCTAAGTTCTAGGGGACTTATGACCTAAGATGTTGAGTCCCATAGTGCTCAGAGCCATTTGAACCATTTTTTTTTTAGAAGATCGCGTCGCAACGGAAAACGCCTTTGTTTTAATGATTGTCAATCCAATTCACGTATTATGTCTGTGACGAAATCTCCCCTATTTCGCGATAATACAGAACGAGCTGCCCTTCTTTGTACTTTTTCGACGTTATTTGTCAGTCCCACTTGATGCGGATCCGACACCGCACAGCAGTACTCTAGAATAGGGCGGACAAGCGCGGAGTAAGCAGTCTCTTTAGTAGACCTGTTGCACGTTCTAAGAGTTCTGCCAATGAATCGCAGTCTTCGGTTTGGTCTACCCGCTATATTATCTATGTGATCGTTCCAATTTAGGTTGTTTGTAATTGTAATCCCTAAGATTTGTGTGACTTATCGCGTAATCGAAATTTAGTGGATTTCTTTTAGTAATCATGTGAATAACTTCACACCTCTCTTTATTCAGGGTCAATTGCCACTTTTCGCGCCATACGGATATCTTATCTAAATCGTTTTCCAAGTCATTTTTATTATTCGATGACTCTATAAGACGGTAAATGACAGCATCATCTGCAAAGAATCTAAGACGGCTACCCAGATTGTCTCCTATATCGTTAATATAGATCAGGAACAATAGAGCCTATAACACTTCCTTGGGGAACGCCGGATATTACTTCTGTTTTACTCCATGATTTCCCATCGATTACTACGAACTGTGACCTTTCTGGCAGGAAATCACGAATCCAGTAGCACAACTGAGGCGATACTCCGTAGGCACTCAGTCTTGTTAGAAGACGCTTGTGAGGAACGGTGTCGGAAGACTTCTGGAAATCTAAAAATATGGAATCAATTTGACATCCCCTGTCGATAGCACTCATTACTTCATGAGTATAAACAGAATGGTTTTAAATTACAGACCAAAATTTTACACTGAAATTTAAGATAGCTGACAAATTTAAAGCAAGATTTTTAAAAGAGAAATGTGACAATTACTATCACAAATTTACTGTCACACGATGCTCACTTTACAAGCGCCTTGCTATTGCCTGATGGGTCAGCCACCGTTTCTGCAGTCTATGAGAGCAATTGGCCCAGCCTGACAAGGCACGAGCGCACGTTACTTGACAGCATTTGGGATTCGCCGCTGCCGTTACCTTGAATAAAGCAGCTCTACGGCACGCTGACTGTTGTTTAAGCTTTTTCTTCTCTGGTCCGCGTCGGCCTACATCTTTCAGAATTCTCATATTTTTGTCTTTTGGCTTGGCACCATTTTGATGCCGCGACCATTCTGTACCAAGTTTTCCCTTTTCGGCCGGGTCATTTGCTGGCCCTTGTATCGCTTAAATTTGACAGCTTTACCAGAAGACCACGTTTAATTTTGATTTGTAATTTAAACGCATTTTGATAGCTTGGACATTTAGATTAATTTAGGTATTTTACTTGTTACCAAATTTGTAATCGTAGTTGTCACATTTCTCTTTTAAAAATTTGCTTTAAATTTGTCAGCTCTCTTAAAGTTCCGTGTAAAATTTTGGTCTGTAATTTAAAACCATTCTGTTAGATTGGGTAATTTAAATTGTTTAAACATTTTACCTGTTACTAAATTAGTGATAGTCATTCCTACAGGTGTCCTTCGAAAATTTTGCTTTAAATTTGTGACGTCACTTAAAGGGTCGTGTTAAATCTAGAGTAAGTTATTTCTGCATCAGCCTGATATTATTTTGCTATCGACGTTAAATTAATTAAGCCATGGTGTCCCTTTGAATCCAAAGCATTCCAAGCTAGAGTTGCTGATTTCTAAAAGATTATTTCATCGTGTTTTACTATTGTTGTGATTTAAAAAAATGTTTAATAAATACGATTCACTTGGCATATAATGAATGATGTGATAACATGGGGCCTGTGCTTTCCATGAATTTTTTGAATCTGGCTTTCTGGAACTCAAGGACATCCACCAATTCCATCAATCAACGCCAAACCGAATAACATCATGCACAAGGCAGGAAGCAGAACAATGCGTTATTCACTTGCTGTGTTTGTGAAGTTCTTCCTCTTGAATAAATCACCCAGTATTTCTGAAACTACAGTTATTTGTTTATCTGTATATGTACCGCTCTTCTACCATTATCCGTCTAATTTTTTTGTCTTAGAGTGTATGAATTGTCATAGATATGTTCATGGCCCTGAGCACTATGGGACTTAACTTCTGACGTCATCAGTCCCCTAGAACTTAGAACTACTTAAACCTAACTAACCTATGGGCATCACACACATCCATACCCGTGGCAGGATTCTAAACTGCGACCGTAGCGGTCGAGCGGTTCCAGACTGTAGCGCCTAGAACCGCTCGGCCACCCCGGCCGGCATATGTTCATGATTTGCATCCAAGTTAGGTACTCTACATTACTGAGTTTTACTAAACTAATACTCTATAAATGTTTAGCTCTTTCTTCCGAGCTCCTCCAGAAGTAAAATAATTGAACTGTCACCCAAGATTGTTACGAAATATACAAGAAAAATAAAAATAAAATCAGTACTACTGAAACTAACACAATGAATTCATACAGTCTATAGAAATTAGATCTCTGCACACCTAGTGTACTGAACGTCTTCAGTAGTACGTTTAGCGATATCTATCATTTTATGGGCTTGTAACAATTACCTTCGACAAACCCAAGATGATCAATATCTTCTGACATTGTCAAATAGCAGAACGCGATCTGTTTGCAAATTACGTTTATATTCATAGCTGTCGTCATCACAGTGGACGGACTTACGCTTCACCAGATTTCACTCATGTGGGCCATCATCTCAACCAGCAACATTCTACAAAAGCAACAAAACAAGTCTCACAGTGGCCTATATAGGTTGCTTGTCAAAGAATATGCCCCGCTGACCGATTCTGCTTTAAGTCTATGCTCACTTACTTCGGTCATTTTATTTTTAAAACTGTTGTGTCATAATCAGTAGATCGTTGTGCACTATACTGTGTGGTCTTAGGTTACATCCAATCAGTTTAAAGCTGTGTGCTGTTACGCAACTCAAGCCTGCACTGTGGCCTTCGCAGGAGTTTTACGTGCAGGCATTTGGATGGCAGCAGCGAAGTATAAACGGATAGAAGATCTGAGGTGGGCCTTGTTTGGATAGCTTAACCGCTAAGGACGTTGCTCGTTAGCTGCAGCTGTTCCACTCATCTTTCAGCACACAAGAATGAAAATTTATTTGAGAGGGTCACGAGGAACCAATGAATTCTGATAACTTCTGCAAGTGGGGTAGAAACGAAATGGTAGGTTTTATGCAGAACCCTGCAGAACTCGCCTAGCTGTCAAATAATTTATTTATTTGTATCTCCGTTCTAACGGACACATTTACTCTACCTGAGATTGCCTCACCAGTCCGGTTTAGTTCTCTTGATTTGGAAGAACTACTACAGTTCAACATAACCCTCATAAAAACTTCAGTCTCTTATTTTTTTGCTTCTTGTGAGAAACCCAAATATTTCCGAATGAATACCTGACTACGAATAACTGGCTAATGAAACGTAACACGGTTCACGACGTACTGACGCAATACTAAACGCCCTTTTGTGAGGGAAGTACAGTGAAATGGAGAAGCCGTGTGGATAGGGCCTCCCGTCGCGTAGACCGTTCGGGTAGTGCAAGTCTTTCGAGTTGACGCCACTTCCACGACTTTCGTGTCGATGGGGATGAAATGATGATGATAAGGACAACGCAACACACAGTCCCTGAGCGGAGAAAATCTCCGACCTAGCTGGGAATCAATCTCGGGCCGTTAGGTACGACATTCCGGCGCGCAGTCCACTAAGCTACCAGAGGCGGATAGGGAAATATAGTGGAAGAGGGTTATAAATTTAGACAAAAAGATGAAAAATATTAATGACGCAAGTTCTTGCATGCATATTATGCATCTTTTGAAAAAGCTTGGGACGGACAGCAACAAATACGTGAAACTAGTAGGAGCATTCTCGAAATTACGTAAAGAGGAAAGGAGATAAAAAGCAGTAGAATGAAGTATGTACCGCATCCGTGAGAGTGCTTACGGAAAAGTTTTTAAATATATGGCTTCTATTATCGCCTGGAACGCACTGCCTGGAAGCGATAATTTAAGCGATATTTCTTTTTAAGGGACAACGAAGAGAAGTCTGTCAACAACCATGATGCTGCCGCTACCAAATCTTTCACAGCTAAAGGACTTTGATTTATAAGGAAATTGTTAGAAAATTACTATCACGTTAAATTGATGGAATACCAATTTGGGACTGCCGTACTGCATAATATCCGTTGTGCTGGTTAACCTGAAGGTTGTTTTCCTAATTTAAGGAACGCGCTACATTCGTTATCAATGCTGAGCGGACAGCACGACTGCCATGCGCGGAATCATGATTATGGCTGCAATGACAAGTCTTCAGTTGCAAATGACGGTAAGGCGGTGAGACTAGCTCCAAACTGTTTTACTTTGTGGGAAATCGCAGCTAAGGTAATCATTATCTGCTTCCAACCGAGTATGAACCTTTTTTTTACAGAAACACTACTGGTTTCGTAATATCAAATCACATCTTCAGCGACGTACGTACACCTGAGGATGTGATTCGTTATCACGAAACTGTTCGTGTTCCTATAAACAAAGGTCCATACACAGCTCTAAGCGGTTTACTTCTCATTCAAGAAAAAAGCAGCGCAGTGAAGGGAAGGTGAAAGGCATCGTGACCAGGCCTCTGAATTCGGTCCCCTTCCTGCCTTGTTTCCTTCAATCTGTAGCTGATCGTCACCCTAAAATATTGTATATAAATTGAAAATGAAGATACTTTACTTGTTACACAGCACTGAGAAATTATAATTACTTTGTCACTCAAATATAAAAAAGGTCGCTGTTTCCAGTCACTTACACTGAAAATGAAAAGAACCCTGGTTAAATGCAGCAGTTTCTTTTTTGAAGGAAATTTCCGTAGCAGTAATGTAAGAGAGAGCGACAGAAAAAGGTGACTAACACACGCTTGTGCAGTGGCTCTCGACCTGGGGCTAAGGCCGGTTCGAATACTGACGGTGGAAAAAATGTTCATTGCCAGTATTTGGCCAGCAAGGGGAAGAGCGGTGGTGGCACAAGGTTCCTGATCACAAGATTTAGCGCCAGTATCCTGGTTTAAATGCCAAACCTCTCTGCTGTGCCTCATGAAGTGAGGGGATGTGACACTGTTGATGGCGATCCGTTCGTCTAATGGGGACCTTAATATTGGCTACCGTATTGTGCTATTCGCGAGGAATAGGCTATGTGCCGGTACTGGAACTCGGTCTCTCCATTCTCTCATAATCACACAAAGCTAATATTACACTCCACTCCACGCACACACACACACACACAGTACATACATATTGTATTACAAGCATTATATTGGTGGTGGTAAATTCCTATGGGACCAAACTGCTGAGATTATTCGTAACTAGGCTTACACACTACTTAATTTAACTTTAATCAACTTATACTACGGACAACAAACGCACCCATACCCGAGGAAAGACTCGAGCCACCGACGGGGGGAGCTGCACGAACGGTGACAAGGCGCCTGATCACGCGGCTACCCCGCGGGGCTCATTGTTATGGAAGATGTTGCAAATAAATAAAAAGTATGTTTAGGAGAGTGCACAGGTGGTGTAGGTTTTTAGATTTCGCTTGAGAAATGTTTTGTCTTAAATCGTACCCGTAGTCCTATTAACCAGCCCATTCTTGAAATAAATTACGTATTGGAAGCGTATGATGCTGAATTATATGACATCTTGAAGAGCACTAGAGCAGAATAAATGTAATCATTACTCATGTAATCATGGTACTGAATTCCTCCTCAGACTACTGTTACAAATATCCAGCAGAAAAGTACATCCGCGCGATCCATGACCTCCTTGCATGTACAGGGGCTAGGGAAGGAGGTGTCATTTAGTTGGGTACGAGGCCGCCGGGGAATTGATGGTTCTACTGTAAGCAGAACTTAGAATCCCGAAAAAAAGACGTCGTGATGCCGCTTCTGCGTTCATCATTGTCGTTCGGTGGACCATGGCTATGTACCTCTCTCTGATGTAGGTAAAGGGATGCCGGATCTATGGTCGCCACTCTGATAGTCCGTGGTTATCCGACATCGTGGCAGGAACTATCTGGATAGTCGTCCAATTGCAAATAAATCTTTTTCTGACACGAGTTTCGTGACATGGATATTCAGTACCTCACGCGTGAGAGAACAATGTCTGTCCTCTCAGGTGCTCGTCTCTTGGACATCCTCCTCCACTCATTGATTCCATAATCGATGACAGTCTTGGGATCCAGAGTAAGCATTCCACACATATCAGATAGTAGCTTTAATGTCCCTCTAACGAATATTCTTGGATAAACGACATTCTGTACAGGAATATATGTCACTAACACTTGTTATACAGTTTTGACATTTTATTCTACCACGCTGCATCGCAAAATTACGGTTTTTTTTTTGTTACAGGAGGTGGAGCCCCTCCACTCCCTCACCAGCATGATGGCCAACAAAAGAGGTCTACTGACATCTCTGTAAAAGGGTTAGTTTTCACTACAGTGGGGTCTCTCAGGATTTGGGTATTGCGATGTTTGCGTACATCTGGTTAAGGTTAATACGCGCTCATCAGGAGATAGATTGGATCGAAAGTTGAACGAAGGGTAGTGGTTTGAAGGGCAGAGGGAAAAAAGTGCCGGCGCGAGAGCCAAGGGAAAAAAACTTCTGCGATAGTTGGGTCGAGCTGTAAGAGCAGTAGCGGTTTTCTTGCTGCCTGCGACAGCTCATGCAAGGGTAGGCTTTGTTAGTAGTAGTTATCATGCAAGTCGATACCTTTGACGTTGTGCTGTGCTGTTACTCGGCGGCTGCCGCTGGGTGCCGGTGTTGAATTATCGGTCAGCGTGAGCAACCTGCAACAGTTAGGTTAACCATCGTTTTGTGTCCAATAGGTCATATATCAGATTCACACTGTAGGGTAATGTAGGCGATTTGTTTTTGCGTCAGTGTGCAAGCATGTCAGTTCCCTTATGGTCGACTTTAATAGCAGCTGGCACATCCAGTCAACGTTACTGACATACAGGGCTTGCCGAAGTTTGTTGCTTGTGGGTGTATGTTAGCTTGCCATAGGTAGTTATGGCCTAGCTAATATTGTCTATTGCCGCTTATGCTGTACACTTACAATGTAGTCTACCCAAACTTCCTATGTGCATTTAACAAATGTGTTTGCCTGTTTGCTTTTTATTTCTCATACATTGCATTTAAAATTCCTCTTCAAAATCTGTGTATTAATGCGTACTTATTTTTTCTTTTGTGCTTAACAATAGGAAAGTCCAATCGTATAGAAAATACAAGAATACGAAAATAATTATATTAGAACACACTCACTCACACACACACACACACCGACACCCACACACCCACACACACACACACACACACACACACACACACACACACTCTTTCATGATTGTGTATGTATTATTTTCTGAAGATGCCACTGTGTCTTCATTATATTAGGATTATATTAAAGCAGATCTGAGTATGGTCATCAATGACCGAAACTGGTAGTTTAAAGACATACCAATTTTCGGATCATAGACAGAAATAAGGTAATCTATTCTACAATTCTGGATCAGTGTTGTAACCGGAACCATGTCGCAGCTTATGGCACCAGAAAGAGACATTTGGGCTCGACGTCGAAGTATTACGCATAAAATGGAGACAAAAATTTGGGAATTTGTCGTAACAACTCCCACGGGGGGGCTGCACGAACCGTGGCCAGGTGTCCAGACCGCGTGGCTACCCCGAGCGGCAATATGGAAAATGTAAAAACAACATAGCTGATAACCTGGGTATACACTATCACACGTCCCTAGACTTCATGAAGTTCAGATACACTGCGCAAAAGTCCCGTAATTATCTCCCATTGCGACGCGTACATTTGAAATTTGGCCCAAAGGTGCCTAAACGTAACGGTACAAAAAAGCGTGGCACCCTGTGATGTCACCATCGGACTCGTCGCTTCTTCAAACAGCAAGGTGTCAAAATAAAGGCCACAACTCAGTTCATGTAAGGTGTAAGGGTCCCTCTAAGATCTCTCAGTTCAGCAACACCCGTGGTGCCACCAATACACCTGTTTTTAGCACGTTAATAATGTACATCGGAGAGACTTCGACAGCCACTCAGCTAAGTGGTGCCTTGTGATTCCTGTAGCGCCTAAGGCGAGGCAACCCCTTCGACATCCCTTATGTTGCTGTCGCAGAGGCGTCTCAATAAGGCGTAAAATGTGGAGAAGAGGGGTGTGTCGACCTTCCCGCCATCTCATAGATCCACGATGCTGTTGAGCAGAATTGTGGTGAAATCTGGCGCCAATGTGACACCATTAAACCCACCGTAAACCCCACAAGAACTTCTGAGCTGTTGAAATTAGGACCAAAGGTGGCTACGACGTCCCTCTGTAGCGATGCGATAGAGTGCCACCCTGCGACGTCTCCATGTGTCAACACCTTGTTGTTTGTCGCCGAGACCGGGAGTGTCGTTGCAGAGCGCCACACTTTTTCAGCACTACACTTGTGGGCACCTTTGAACTAAATTTCAAACTTATGCACTGCAATGTGAGACAATTAGAAGGTTTGGAAAAGTGATAGTTTTTTGCGCAGTTTATGTATGACATCAATGTTTTCCGCGCAGACTTTTTGGTTTGGTGAATTGATGTGATGCCACTGCATAGATAGTTGTTTAAAGTCCACTTTAACACAATAAGTCAATGCTTCCTCACAAGCCACTGTTTGCTCTTCCACTTTAAGAAACTACATGTCCCTTATTATCCCACACGCAGCGGAATCATGCTTTCGCTGTGAAGTTTCTTTCACCTCGTATAAATTTCCCTGAGACAACTTAGAAAGGAATTTCATTTAAAAATTAATTATTTCTATTGCAATTTTATTTCTGTTTTGAACTTTTATTTCACTACTTTTATTGTTCCTACATAAATATTCAACAGATTGATGGTAGACATTATACCTAACAAGGGGCATTCAGAAAGAAACGAGCCGAAAGCTGAAGTAATTGTAAAGCCATTGCCTACGAAGGCAAGTGTTGTGCCTAAAAGAACTCTGAGGCTGTACCTCACAGCTAAAGGGATATGGACTCACAGATACGTGACGACAGGTTCAGCGTGTGCACGCTTCGACCGTCCACTGAAAACAGAGGGCCTGAAAAGAAGAACAAAAGTATATAGCTCATTTCTACACAGTGGAAATACGTCGAGGAATGTTACAAGCGTACGGAGAGCACTGCTTGTGTATTGCAATTCCGACTCCCAATCTAACATCATGAGCACAGGCTACCACAGTAACTGGCCAGTCTTCAATAAAGAGAGCATCCGACTGCTTGACAATGATGTCGGTGATGCGATGAAGTGTTCCAAATCGTGCGTCATTGGACAGCGACATCCCTCCTCACGTGAATCGCTTCTGCAAGTCTTAAAGCTTGCAACGGACATGCAGTTCCCTCTGTATGCCATTCTTCCATGAATTTCTGTTCTCTGCACTATACTCCACTCCACTTCTTCTGAAACCTCTTCTCTGTTTTCAGCATTACTGAGTGCAGCGGACTGTCGAAGAGTGCACGTTCTCGCACCGTCGTCACGTAAGTGTGCTCTCATGTCCCTCTAGTGGCGAGTTTGTAACCTTAGAGCTCTTATAGCGAGAACACCTTCCTCCATAGTCAATGTCATTACGTTTTTTTCAGCGGGTTGGATTCTATAGTTTCAGTTTCCGACTCGTTCCTCTTTCATTCCCTTATAGAGTGAACCGACCTTCCTTTGCCGGCCGCGGTGGTCTCGCGGTTCTAGGCGCTCAGTCCGGAACCGCGCGACTGCTACAGTCGCAGGTTCGAATCCTGCCTCGGGCATGGATGTGTGTGATGTCCTTAGGTTAGTTAGGTTTAAGTAGTTCTAAGTTCTAGGGGACTGATGACCTCAGCAGTTGAGTCCCATAGTGCTCAGAACCATTTGAACCATTTTTGAACCGACCTTCCTCGGCTTTCTCATATCCTCCACTTTGTAGATATCATACTTAATGATGTGTCAGCTCTTATCAATATTACGTGCTTTAGTGCCCCAAGGACAGAAAACCCCAGTTAACAAACTTTGTGGAAATTTAAAGTAGGAAAGTGAGTCATCTTGACAGTGACGGCAACTATTGACGATAAAATGTACACTTGTAATATTTTGATTAACACCTATATCATTCAAATACTAAGAATAGCATACAAAAAGGGGAGATAAAAGGATAGGATTATTATACATTCTTTATCAAACACCCATAAATGGCTCTGAGCACTATGAGACTTAACATCTGAGGTCATCAGTACCCTAGAACTTAAACCTAACCAACCAAAGGACATCACACACATCCATGCCCGAGGCAGGATTCGAACCTGCGACCGTCGGTTCCGGACTGAAGCGCCTAGAACCGCTTTGCCACCGCGGCCGGCTCAAACATCTATAGAATAAATTCAAAATCATATGAACGAAAGTTAAATCCAAGAAAGTAATTCAGTCAAAGATGACATTTACCATGGATGAGAGTTGTAGCCGCATCGAAAAGGAAATTCAATGCGACTACAATACAACTCGGATATGGAAATGTCCAGTTAGTTGCTCTTGAGTCGCTCTAGAGTACTTCTGCGATAGTTGTCTGGACACAAACGCTATTAGATTATTTCAGTTTTGGGAATTTGATAATTCGTGAGGTAGAGTCTGAAGTATTGCTCAATCATCGACTGATGAAAGTTAATCCTTACCGTTCTCAACGCATCGGTATAGTAAGACGAGTGTTAGACTTCAATTGAGTGATATTGGTTTATCGGACTTAGCCTTCATACTGATGAACAGTTACAAACTGTGAGAGCAATGGATCAATGACAGAAAAACAATTCGTAGTCTTGAGTAGGACACAATAAAACGAAGACACGAAGAAATACAAGTACTCCGATTAGTCAAAAGTTTTCGTCAGCGTCACGATTACTGAACTGAACAGAAGTTAATCTTGAATGACATATCGGTGTGCGTGTATTGTATGGATAAATAATTACTTACAGAAAGAACAATAAAATCTGAATCAAAAGATAAATCTTACGTGTCACCTAACTCTTTATACATTTTAAGTGACTAAGTGAGTACATGAATAACGGACAGTGAAGAGTGATTAGTTTAAACCAGTATTGCGGCGTATTAAAAAACATTTAATCCAGCATATCTGTTTGTGCCACCTCGTGTGTGTGTGTGTGTGTGTGTGTGTGTGTGTGTGTGTGTGTGTGTGTGTGAATGTGTGTGTGTGTTTGTGTGAGTTCTCTCTCTCGGACCGTTGTTAATAACTGGAAATAGCAACGACATAGCAACGGAATTTTTTTTTTGGACATCAGTCTACTGACTGGTTTGATGCGGCCCGCCACGAATTCCTTTCCTGTGCTAACCTCTTCATCTCAGAGTAGCACTTGCAACCTACGTCCTCAATTATTTGCTTGACGTATTCCAATCTCTGTCTTCCTCTACAGTTTTTGCCATCTACAGCTCCCTCTAGTACCATGGAAGTCATTCCCTCATGTCTTGGCAGATGTCCTATCATCCTGTCCCTTCTCCTTATCAGTGTTTTCCACATATTCCTTTCCTCTCCGATTCTGCGTAGAACCTCCTCATTCCTTACCTTATCAGTCCACCTAATTTTCAACATTCGTCTATAGCACCACATCTCAAAAGCTTCGATTCTCTTCTGTTCCGGTTTTCCCAGAGTCCATGTTTCACTACCATACAATGCTGTACTCCAGACGTACATCCTCAGAAGGCCGGTATTTGATATTAGTAGACTTCTCTTGGCCAGAAATGCCTTTTTTGCCATAGCGAGTCTGCTTTTGATGTCCTCCTTGCTCCGTCCGTCATTGGTTATTTTACTGCCTAGGTAGCAGAATTCCTTCATTGACTTCGTGGCTATCAATCCTGATGTTAAGTTTCTCTCTGTTATCATTTCTACTACTTCTCATTACCTTCGTCTTTCTCCGATTTACTCTCAAACTATACAGTGTACTCATTAGACTGTTCATTCCGTTCAACAGATCATTTAATTCTTCTTCAATTTCACTCAGGATAGCAATGTCATCAGCGAATCGTATCATTGATATCCTTTCACCTTGTATTTTAATTCCACTCCTGAACCTTTCTTTTATTTCCATCATTGCTTCCTCGATGTACAGATTGAAGAGTAGGGGCGAAAGGCTACAGCCTTGTCTTACACTCTTCTTAATACGAGCACTTCGATCTTGATCGTCCATTCTTATTATTCCCTCTTGGTTGTTGTTCATATTGTACATGACCCGTCTCTCCCTATAGCTTACCCCTACTTTTTTCAGAATCTCAAACAGCTTGCACCATTTTATATTGTCGAACGCTTTTTCCAGGTCGACAAATCCTATGAAAGCGTCCAGATTTTTCTTTAGCCTTGCTTCCATTATTAGCCGTAACGTCAGAATTGCCTCTCTCGTCCCTTTACTTTTCCTAAAGCCAAACTGATCGTCACCTAGCGCATTCTCAATTTTCTTTTCCATTCTTCTGTATATTATTCTTGTAAGCAGCTTCGATGCATGAGCTGTTAAGCTGATGGTGCGATAATTCTCGCACTTGTCAGCTCTTGCCGTCTTCGGAATTGTGTGGATGATGCTTTTCCGAAAGTCAGATGGTATGTCGCCAGACTCATATATTCAACACACCAACGTGAATAGTCGTTTTGTTGCCACTTCCCCCAATGATTTTAGAAATTCTGATGGAATGTTATCTATCCCTTGTGCCTTATTTGACCGTAAGTCCTCCAAAGCTCTTTTAAATTCCGATTCTAATACTGGATCCCCTATATCTTCTAAATCGACTCCTGTTTCTTCTTCTATCACATCAGACTAATCTTCACCCTCATAGAGGCTTTCAATGCATTCTTTCCACCTATCTGCTCTCTCCTCTGCATTTAACAGTGGAATTCTCGTTGCACTCTTAATGTTACCACCGTTGCTTTTAATGTCACCAAATGTTGTTTTGACTTTCCTGTATGCTGAGTCTGTCCTTCCGACAATCATATCTTTTTCGGTGTCTTCACATTTTTCCTGCAGCCATTTCGTCTTAGCTTCCCTGCACTTCCTATTTATTTCATTCCTCAGCGACTTGTATTTCTGTATTCCTGATTTTCCCGGAACATGTTTGTACTTCCTCCTTTCATCAATCAACTGAAGTATTTCTTCTGTTACCCATGGTTTCTTCGCAGCTACCTTCTTTGTACCTATGTTTTTCTTCCCAACTTCTGTGATGGCTCTTTTTAGAGATGTCCATTTCTCTTCAACTGTACTGCCTACTGCGCTATTCCTTATTGCTGTATCTATAGCGTTAGAGAACTTCAAACGTATTTCGTCATTCCTTAGTTCTTCCGTATCCCACTTCTTTGCGTAATGATTCTTCCTGACTAATGTTTTGAACTTCAGCCTACTCTTCATCACTACTATATTGTGATCTGAGTCTATATCTGCTCCTGGGTACGCCTTACAATCCAGTATCTGATTTCGGAATCTCTGTCTGACCATGACGTAATCTAATTGAAATCTTCCCGTATCTCCCGGCCTTTTCCAAATTTACCTCCTCCTCTTGTGATTCTTGAATAGGGTATTCGCTATTACTAGCTGAAACTTGTTACAGAACTCCATTAGTCTTTCTCCTCTTTTATTCCTTGTCCCAAGCCCATATTCTCCTGTAACCTTTTCTTCTACTCCTTCCCCTACAACTGCATTCCAGTCGCCCATGACTATTAGATTTTCGTCCCCCTTAACATACTGCATTACCCTTTCAATATCCTCATACACTTTCTCTATCTGTTCATCTTGAGCTTGCCACGTCGGCATGTATACCTGAACTATCGTTGCCGGTGTTGGTCTGCTGTCGATTCTGATTAGAACAACCCGGTCACTGAACTGTTCACAGTAACACACCCTCTGCCCTACCTTCCTGTTCATAACGAATCCTACACCTGTTATACCATTTTCTGCTGCTGTTGATATTACCCGATACTCATCTGACCAGAAATCCTTGTCTTCCCTCCACTTCACTTCACTGACCCCTACTATATCTAGATTGAGCCTTTGCATTTCCCTTTTCAGATTTTCTAGTTTCCCTACCACGTTCAAGCATCTGACATTCCACGCCCCGACTGGTAGAACGTTATCCTTTCGTTGATTATTCAATCTTTTTCTCATGGTAACCTCCTCCTTGGCAGCCCCCTCCCGGAGATCCGAATGGGGAACTATTCCGCAATCTTTTGCCGATGAAGAGATCATCATGACACTTCTTCAATTACAGGCCCCATGTCCTGTGGATACACGTTACGTGTCTTTAATGGAGTGGTTTCCATTGCCTTCTGCATCCTCATGTCGTTGATCATTGCTGATTCTTCCGCCTTTATGGGCAATATCCCACCCCTAGGCCAAGAGAGTGCCCTGAACCTCTATCTGCTCCTCCGCCCTCTTTGACAAGGCCGTTGGCAGAATGAGGCTGACTTCTTATGCCGGAAGTCTTCGGCCGCCAATGCTGATTATTTATCAAAATTTAGGCAGTGGCGGGGATCGAACCCGGGACCGAAGACATTTTATTATGAATCAAAGACGCTACCCCTAGAGCACGGAATAGTAGACAGCAAATTTTCATACTCGCTATGCAGGATGTGAAAAACGACCGTAATGATGAAATGAAGAATCAAGATTTTGTTTCATTACGGAACTAACAGGGCATAAAAATAAAACTAAACGATCGCAAGAGTTACAGGTGCTGTTTCACGTCACACCGACGGTGAGGAACATTGTTACGAGTCGCGTCTCTTCCCGGCGAGTGAACAAGGAGGGAAGGAACGTCACAGTGCGGTTAGACATTTTGATAGTTACCAAGCAGTGGCATCATGCATAGAGTCACAGAGGGCGTGCGCGTCGAATTATGAATCTTTTACAGATGTACCGGGCTCGAGGGTGGAGTCTTGGTCTGGCAGTCAAGAGGCAAGATAGCGGCGGTCAACTAGAGCGCCCTCTCAGCTGCTGGTGGACAAGTTGAACGGGCGCCTTCAGTGGAGGGCGTGAATGACTTGGGGTCGACGCCGGCAGCTGTGTGAGAGTGCGTGCAGGAGGCGAAGTGGGTAGCTACACTGGACACCGGAAGAAGAAATGACCTGGTCGGAGAAGGCGGCATGAGAAACACTTGGGTACCAGTGGCCACTTGGGACAGCCCTTGTTCAATCGAAGGAACTGTGCTGACTGAGCACGTTTCACAACTTTGCCTGACGCAGTGATCTTGTGCTGCGAATCTGAGTTTAAAATACAGTACATTGTGTTAAGAGCAATTTGGAACATCTACTATTATGGCGGTTATTACTTGTCGACAGGCTCGAAAGCAGTACTTTATTATCCATGTTGTGTGGTTTCCTCCCGTTACTTTGTTCTTGCCCTTACGGGTCAGGTTTAAATGTTTTCCCTTATGGTTGAAATTGCTAAATATGCCTGTTTGTTTCACGGGTTAGATCGGGAGGTTCATGTGGTAGAGCTGGTCTGACCTTGCTTTAGCGAGAGCGTTTGGGCCTAAGTTTTCCTGAAGTGTTTTCTTGTGCTAGTGCTATATGAAAATCTGCTGTGTTTAAATTTACTTGATTAAGCACCCTTCATTACCACTGTCCTTGCCGGTTTCAAGCTAGATGTACTTCCTTTAGCTATTCTCGAGTTGTAACAGTAATAGTTACAACTATCAGAGTTTAAAATTTTTCTTGTTTTCCTTTTTAATGCTTTAGGGATTGGTTGTTGTTATGAACTGGCGTCCGACACAAGCCCTGATTTAGTCTCTTCTTGTTCTAATCTGTGGTGCTGTAATCATTACAATTCTCGTTTTCGTTACTCGGCTATTCAAGAATTAACATTATCTTTTCTAACATAAAAGCATTCTTATTTTAACGTGATTGTTTCATTCATAGGGCTTACATTATTTATTAATACCTTGAATGACAATTTTGAGATAGTTCTGAGGAGAGCTAACGTAGTGTGTAATTTTGGGAGAGCTTGGAAGAGGAGCTTACTTGTCAGCTCGTTACTGTGTGTTTAAGTGCATTTCTGTTTTCTGTTGCAGAAATACCGGTCACTGTGGTACGTTGCCAGATGCTGTAGAATGAGGTCCCCGTTATTGTGAACTGGTGCTGGGATGGAGTCCTGCACACATCTGCATCAATGTATAAGGTAATCTATCGGACGTTCGCTGGCATTTAATTTTACTGTCATTTACTTCGTGTTTAGTGCTGGGTAGTACAATTAAAACACTTGTTTCATTGTGGGAGTGGTGTTTACCAGAGGTTCAGGTCCTACTACTCCCCAAGTTCGTTGCTCTATGCCCGTTTCAGTGGTATCAGAGCATGATTCTCTGAGGTCTGGCCAAATGAACTATTTCAGTTAAGCATATTTCATGACAATCCTCCGTTAAAATTGTATTTTATGCAGAGTCTATTTGTACTAAGTGTAAGTACCAGTACTCTGGTGCGCTCTATAGCCGATGGCTGTCACGTACATTACCTACATAAGCAAATAAAAACTCCAGTAAGATTATTGGGTGCTTGGACAGCCGAGAGAGGGAAGCGTCACTGAGGTGTGTGCTTGGCTGTTAGAGGCAGTAGTGTGTCCTCTGCAAATCACTGTGGGCATATCGATGACGTGATTATAGCACTATCTGTTTGTGCCACCTCGTGTGTGTGTGTGTGTGTGTGTGTGTGTTCTATCTCTCTTTCTCTCTCTCATATCGTACAAAACACAAGTTAGTCATTTACATAACTGTACGTAGGATTTTACGGCGGTTAGCGCTAAACAGGAACAGGCTGCACGAGTTAGTGAATTGGAGGATAGAGTTATGGGATTACAAAAGAAGTAGAATGCTTTAGAATGGACTGCCACTTCCATTGGGCCTTAAGAGGAAGATTATCCCTCTCATGAGAATACCTGAAGGACTAATACTGCTTTGAGAGGGTCCGTTAATGAATATATGGGCTGCATTTTGCTAAGTTACCCAACACAATTTTGCCAATGTTGCGCATTGTTGATTATCTCTCAATCGAGAATCTTCGAGAAATAGTTTCTTGTGGTTTTCTGTTACTTTATGATGGAAAGTCGACATTCTTAAGCTCGAGCATCCCGTAATATTTCAAATTTTATTTTCCTTGTCATGTGGTAGTTTGAGTGGTACGATGGGTGGAATTCTCTGTGATCATAATGTATCACGGGATTTCCGAGAAACGATTGTACGTGAGAGACCATTAACTAGGGTAGGATGTACGTAGAATTTCTATCGTCTGTACGGGCGTAATGAGACACTAGCGGAGTATATACAAAACATCTGAACCGGTAGTCTGCCTCCCACTGTTCAGGTTGCGAAGGGTGATAATTTAAAGAATTTCTTAGAGTGGATGCGGCCGGAGGCTGATGAAAGGCGTGATCACGGCGATATGTCGGATACCGTTAAGTGCTTCACATAAGATGCACGAGATCTTATTGAGAGCGCTATCTCGCTCAGAGGAGCTCAATACCGATGCTATGAGTCTGGGCATTTGGCTCATGACTGCGGCGCAAAACAAAGAAGTTGACAGATAGTTGGCGCCAAGGAAACGCACGGCGTCTTCCATTTGGAACCCTACCGTGAATTTGTAATATGGTGAAGGTGTATGCCACTCAGTGTGTGCGTTGCTCAACCGTTTCTGCATTATTGGATTCTGGCATCGGCGTCTCTATTACAGATCATACGTGAGATTTGACGAATGATGGCATATGTAAGTTTTCTTCGTTGCAACGTGTCAGTCAGAATTGTCGCCATCTCACTGGTCAGTTATCATCATTAGTTGGGTGGGTACGAGATTATTCTAAAATTAGTGGTTTGCCGAGGCTGTTAAGGTTATTCGTAAGTAAGAGACTAAATACGAAACTGAAGAAACTGGGTTCGATTTAGACTACGCTAATAATTTTAATTCACATTTTGATGTGAGTCATACAAGTTATGTGAGTATAGTGGAGTTCAAGGAGTGTGTAATTCGAATTTGGTTATTTACAACCCTCTGAAGCACATTGCTGAGCGAGTTCCCTAATTTTTTAATTGATAAACTAAGAGTAACGGGCAAAATGAAATATGGAATAGAACTGTCAGATCAGGTACCGGTGCGGAAAGCCCTCTTATCGGCTGTCGCCACAAAAAATGAAGATTCTGTGCCAGTTAACTGACCAGATGTTACGTGATGGGGTATTTAGCCGTCGATCTCGTCTTATGCTTTGTCGATGTTCCTATTGGGTATGGACCAGTTGTGTATTACAGGGCTCTAAATCAGAACGTCGTTTTGGATTCGGTCCCCTTGCCTGATGTCCACAATTGTTCCATTTGATTCGCAGAAGCGTGATACATCTTGGTTTTAGATCTCAGATATACTTACCACGGAACTTTCCTTGGGTGAGGATTCGACAGATATTACCGCCTATTGCACTGACTGGGACGTAAATGAGTTCCTTTGAAAGGGCACGGGCGACTTACTTACCCGTCCTTCCCTAATTCTATGAGACCTATGATCTCGCTCTCTGCTCTCCTCCCCCAAAAACAACAACTACTTAAATGAGTTCAAAAATTGGTTCAAATTGCTCTGAGCACTATGCGACTTAACTTCTGAGGTCATCAGTCGCCTAGAACTTAGAACTAATTAAACCTAACTAACCCAAGGACATCGCACACATCCATACCCGAGGCAGGATTCGAACCTGCGACCGTAGCGGTCGCTCGGCTCCAGACTGTACCGCCTAGAACCGCACGGCCACTCCGGCCGGCTAAATGAGTTCCCTTTGGGTTATCTACTAGAGGAGCTGTACTCTCGTGGCCCTTGGATTCTGTTTTGGGAGATTTCAAGTTTAAATTTGTTTATAATTATTTGGACAATATCGCCTAATATAGGTTCACATTTTCTGAGCATACTGAGCATGTCCGCTAAGTACTGGCCTGTTTGCGTAGCAAGAGTCTTACTGTAAAGCCGTCTAAAGTTAAAATGTTCCATGAGGAAATCTTCTTGGTTTGGCATTCACTGTCGGCCACTAGAGCTAAAACAGACCAGGAGCGATCTATGGCGATACATAAATTTCGACCACCTAAGGATAACAAGCGAATCGTCCGTTTTACAGCGATGGCGAATTTTTCTAGAAAGTGTGCATCTGTATGTACTCAGCTAACCGCACCTATAAATCAATTATATAAGAAAGTGGATGCGTTTCAATGAACTGAAAGCCAGCAAGCAGCCTTTCATCCACTGTAATCTGTCTTAAGTAATGCCCCCGTTCTGGCTATCCTGAATTTCTCTTCGGCTTTCATAGCCTATAGAGTATACCTCTAATTCAGGTATTGTGGCAGTTTTGGTGCAGAACAAGACGATGAAATACGTACAGCAGCGTATGCCGTCAGTGCTTTATATTCTGGCGAGCTAAAATATTCAGTCCATCAATTAGAGAAGTTCGAGGTCCTCTTTGGAATAGAAAAATTCAAGTTCTATCTTGGCCACAGAGAGTTCACCCTTGAAACGGACAATCAGGGTTTAAGCTGGATCCTTTCTCGACCATGTAAAAGTAGTCACATAGTCCGTTGGGTAATCCGTATTTCAGCACTCCGTTTCTCCGACAAACACGTAAGAGGCTCCGACAGTGCGGTGGTCGGTGCTCTTATCCGGTTGCTTGAAGAAAATGTCACCGAGTTTGATAATACTGGAGACGCCGAGGACAGGCGCCAGTGTCAGCGGTATTAGCTGAGATACCTTCTTCATTTGGTGGTCTCAAGGAAAGGCAAAAACACGATCCTGACATTCACTAAGTGAAACAGAGACTTGCCGCTGGAAAGTAGATGCCTGATTACCAACTGAAAAAGATCGTCCTCTGCTATCTTAGCCGTAGGGATAACAGACCGAAAATCTGTCTTCCGTGGGGCGGCACCTGGGTATACACAAGTCAGACCAGAACGCTAAGGAGTAACTGACTCGGTTGTTCATTAACAGCTACTGTCGTAACATAAAAGCACTGTTGCTTTAGCTTATTGATTTATTCGTGGGGGTTTAAATTGTTTGTTAGCACACAGGGTAGCATCACGAGGGATCTGCACAATGGTTTGCATCGATATCATTAGTGAATGGATCCTCCGTCATGCCAACCTGGAAGCAGTAGTCGTACGAGTGTGAACGACCCCAGGAATGAACATTTTCAATGTGCATCTCCTCCAGGTAGGTAATTTCCTTATATTGATGTACCTACCTTAACACTGCTGCTACCACTCCTGTATCTCGTCCTCAGCGAATTCAGTGGACAACTCCCTGTGAGGAAGTGCTATGTAAATCGGTAGGGGTCTTATAACTGACCAACTTATTACAGATTTTTATTTTGTCTAATCTGTGACAGTTCCCCTACCCATTTCAGTGCTATCGATCTTTCCTCCCCTGTTGTCGTGGCTTCCATATTTTGGTCACCCCTTGATGATCTTTGTGACAGTGATTCTATTGTTCCCCTGCCGCGGCCAAGCATGTAGGACCCCAAGTTCGGCATGCCACACAGCCAGTTGGCCTTTGTATACGTCTGCTGTCCGCTTCGACACCTGTCTCTCGGACTGCATTGATGCAGTCATGCCAAACGTTTATCACTGTTCCTCATGCTGCTGGCACTGCTATCCCCCTATCTACAGTCGCCCCATCGTCAACTGGTACCAGTAATATTAAGGACTGCCAACGAGCACTGCAAAGATTTAAACGACACCATTCACAGACCAGCATCATCGCTTTTAAGTGACTTTGTGCTAAGATACGTCACCTTATTAGGTAGAGCAAAGAGGAATGCTGGGAGCGCTATATTTCCTCTTCAATGGAGGTTTCGTCCACGATCTTTTCCTACAGGGTACTGTGTGTACTGATCTATCAGTCCCTGCAGAACACCCCGCGACACACTGTGTGCCAGCATCGATGTCTTTTTCCTATCCTGCTGCCTTTCTGTGGCAGAAACAATGAGCTGTAGAAACCCCCTCTCTGTTACAGCCCCCACCAAACTGAATCCAATAATGAATCCTTCACTAAATGGGAATTCTCGCAAGCTCTAACCCCCCACATGACATGGTCCCAGGCCCAGATTCCATCCACAATCATCCAACACTTGGACGTTCCCAAAGGCAACGTCTACTCAGGATCTTCAACCACATTTGGTTCACGGGCGTCTTCCTCCCCCCCCCCCCCCCCCCTCCGTAATGGCGAGACAGCATAGTTACCCCGTCCTTACGCCCAAGAAGAGCCCAACGTCTCTCGACAGCTAGCGACAGATTGGACAGATCAACATACTTTGTAAACTGCTTGAGAGCTGGTTTACTTCTGATTACGTTGAGTACTCTAATCTTAGTGCCCTTTGTCCCAATATCAGTGTCGCTTCTGGGAAGGACGATCTACTAGACACAGCAATCCGACAGGCTTTTACCAACTGTTAATACCTTACGGCAGCCTTCTTTGACGTACATAAGACATACAATACAGCTTGGCGTATCGCCGTTTAGTTACTCTCCGTAACTGGTGCTTTTTCAGCCCCTTTCTGATTTTTATCCTTGAGTTTTTTATCCCAAGGGCTCTTCCGGGTTCGAGTCAGAACCTCACTCAGCTCCCTTCAGATCCAGGGAATGGTATCCAACGGGTTATGTATTAAGAGTCACAGTTTTCCCCATCGCCAACAATGGGCTTGTATCCTGTATTGGGACTGTGGTTACCACGGTGTTGTACGTCGATGACTTTCACATCTGTTGCAGCTCTCACTCGGCAGCATCTGCTGAACGTCAGTTCCAAGGCGCCATCTGATGGGCCTCTGTGTGGGCTCTTTCCATGACTTCCAGTTTTCTCCCTCCAGAACGTGGGTTATTCACTTTTGCCGTCGAATCACAGTACACACTGCTCCAGGACTTTATTTAGGCAATTACCGCTTAGATGTCGAAGGACAGCCCCATTTCTTAGGCATTCTTTTTGACAAAATGCTGACGTAGGTGTCCCACATTCTCCACCTGAGGACTACATGCCTGCAGAAGCTCCCTACCTCCTGGCACACACATCTTGTGGTGCAGACCGTGCTACTCTTCTACATCTTTACTATGCTCTGGATTTGTCAGATTATGGTTTTCAGGTTTATTGCTAAGTGGCGTCTTTTACTATGAAACTACTTGACCCACCTCTTCATCATTATGGGGTGCATCTGGCTATTGGTGGCTTTCGCACGTCTCCTTGCTGAAGTGGGGATTCCTTCTCTGCAAATAGGGTGGAGCAATAGCCATTCGACAATTCCCTGATCATCCCGTGCACCCTATGCTCTTTGGAAATGTGGGTTGTCTCCCTCCTGATACCTGCCTGGGGATTGGACTGCACTGATTTTAATGCGTCTAATTTTCCTCTATTGGGATTTCTATCTCCACTTACTGTAAAATGCACCCTGTATTACCTCCTGCACCCCACTGCCCCCCTTGGGTGGTGTCTCGACCACGGATTAGGACCTAACTATCACAGGGTCCTAAGGTCTCTATCACCCCTATGATATTCCGGAATCTTTTACGTTCCATCCTTGAAGGGTACCAGGGTGCTACCATCTTCTACACTGATGATACTGAAACGATAGGTATGGCGGTATATGCTTTTGCGTCTCCTATTGCCTTGGAACATTTACTGATGGGACCGTGCAGTGTGTTCACAGGAGAGCTGCTAGCCATTAACAGGGTCCTCCATTTTGTTACCTAGGCCTCCCTCCACAGTATTTTCATATGTACCGATTCAATGAGCAGCTTGCAGGCTATAGACCGATGCTACGCTCCTCACCCTTTGGCCTCTGCTACCCATGACCTTCTCTCTGCTGTCTGCTCAGTTGTCTTTCTCTGGGTCCCAAGTGATGTGGGCATCTCAGGGTAGAAATGCCTGACATTTTGGCTAGAGAGACAGATACTTACCGCCCATCCCATTTCACTATTCCAGGTGCAGATATGCAGATACACGTCAAATCTATCTTTCCCCAAAAGCGGAACGACATCTGGTGTGGAACTGCTCTCAGTATAAACTTCGCACAATTAAGGAGACAACTGCAGCCTGGCGCCTCTTCCTTCCACTCCTCCTTTCTTATGCCATCTACACATCGATCATACTAGGCCCATCCATTGTTTTCTCATAGGTAACAAGCCACACTCACCTGCACCCACGAGTGATTGTGGAGATAGACCTTTTTTTTATGTTTAGTCTGCTGACTGGTTTGATGTGGCCCGCCACGGATTCATCACTTGTGCAAACCTCTTCATCTCCGAGTAGCACCTGCAGTCTAAGTTCTCAATTTGCTGGATGTATTCCAATCTCTGCTTCCCTCTACAGTATTATTGGTATTCTTTCACCTTGAATTTTAATTCCACTCCTGAACCTTTCTTCTATTTCCATCATTCCTTCTTCGATAAGCAGTCTGAACGGGAGGGGCTTACAGCTTTTTAATCCAAGCGTTTAGTTCTTTATAGTCCACCCTTATCATTCCCTCTTGGCTCTTCTATATTGTATATTACTCGTTCTCTCTATAACTTACCCCTATTTTTCTTAAAATTTCGAACATTGTGCACCATTTTTGATTGTCGAATTCTTTTCCCAGGTCGACAAATCCTATGAACGTTTCTTGATTCTTCTTTAGTCCTGCTCCCATTATCAACAGCAACTTCAGAATTGCCTCTCTGGTGCCTAACCTAAAGCCAAGCCGGTCGTCATCTAGCATATCCTCAATTTTCTTTTTCATTCTCCTGTATATTATTCTTGTCAGTAACTTGGATGCATGAGCTGTTAAGCTGACTGTGCGATAACTCTCGCGCTTGTCAGCTCTTGCAGTCTTGGGAATTGTGTGGATGATATTTTTCCGAAAGTCAGATGGTACGTCGCCAGACTCATACATTCTGCACACGAGCGTGAATAGTCGTTTTGTTGCCACTTTCGCCAATGATTTTAGAAATTCTGATGGAATGTTATTTATTCCTTCGAGCTTATTTGATCTTAAGTCCTCCAAAACTCTGTTGAATTCTGATTCTACTGCTGGATCCCCCATATCTTCTAAATCGACTCCTGTTTCTTCTTCTATCACATCAGACTTACCACCCTTGCTCTTAATTTCACCAGAAGTTGTTTGAATTTCCTATACGCTGAAACAGATCTTCCGACAATCATTTCTTTTTCGAGTTCTTCGTATTTTTATGCTCCCATTTCGTCTTAGCTTCCCTGCACTTCCTATTTATTTCATTCTTCAGCGACTTGTATTTCTGTATTCCTGAGTTCTCTGGAACATTCCTGTACTTCCATCTTTCATCGATTAACTAACGTGTATCTTCTACTACCCATTGTTTCTTCGCAGTTGTCTGTATCTATGTTTTTTTTTTTTCAGCTTCTATGATGGCACTTTTTAAATATATGCATTCCTCTTCAACTGTACTGCTTACTGAGCTATTCCTTATTGTTGTATCTATAGTCTTAAAGAACTTGAAGCTTACCTTGTCGTTCCTGAGTACATCCGTATTTCACTTCTTTGCGTATTGATTCTTCCTGACTACTGTCTTCATCACTGTGACTTGAGTCTATATCTGCTCCTGGGTTATCCTTACAATCCACTATCTGGTTTCAGAATCTTTGTCTGACCATGATGTAATCAAACTGAAATCTTCCAGCATCACTCGGCCTTTTCGAGGTATACCTCATCCTCCTGTGATTGTTGAATAGAGTATCCGCCATTACTACCTGAAATTTATTACGGAATACAATTAGTCTTTCTCCTCTTTCATTCCTTGTCCCAAGGCCGTATTCTCCTGTAACCTGTTCATCTACTTCGTCCCATAAAACTGCATTCCAGTCTCCCACGACTATTAGATTTTCATCCCCCTTTACGTATCCCATATATTAGCGGAATGTCTCCATCTTTTGGGCCTTCATATTAAGTATAGCGTTCCAGATTGCTTGCCTTTCATGTTAGCGGATTATTCATGGGTGGTTGAACTCGTTCTCAGTTTCCATCATGAAGGAGGTTTCAGTTATAAACTTTTGCTTTCCTCCTGGAGCATGGGCAGGGTGGTTGTGGTTGGGGTCTCTCGTCATGCTGTCTGAGTCTGGAACTCATGACCATTCCCCATGCAAAGACCACTCTTTTATTTCTCCATCATTGTTTAGATCTGTGCTATACTTTCCTGCCTTTTGCTGTGAGTGTTTTAGCTTCCGCGCTTTATAGTTTGACCCCTACTACTGGACACGCCCACCTGTCGCAGAAGCTTCTATCTTATGCATATAACTTTAGAATCGACGGACGATGACCGCACCAGTCCTCTAACCCCCCTCAATCAATCAATCTATCAGCTCTCGCCGACTGTGACTGTGTGGTGTGGATTCGCAAGCACCTTTACTCTCGGTTCTTTCTTCTAAGAGAACGCATCCGCAGAGCTTTTCTGGTTTAGCCTGATGTCCACACTTTACCGAGTCCTCCTTGTACAGTGCGTGATTGCTGCTTTGGAAAATAACACTTTCGCTCTCTACCTGGTGTTAAGGCCAGTATGCAGGAACACTAAAACTGCTGCTAAGAACTGTTTACCGCGTCATTCTACGGATAAAGCAACTTCTTGACGTGTCCGGTGCCCATATTAAACAAATTGTGCAAGCGGTGGTTAATAATGAAATGAACATTATGCTTTTCTCACTTCTTTGATCTTTTTTACGCACGTCCCGTTCCTAATCGATTACATATGGAAACACTTCTGTAAGACTAACTGGAATCACAGCGGCAGATTAGCACCTGGGGGCCAGCGGAAACCGATCCCTCAACAACGCGTTATTATATCTACCAGGCTTGGCATCCTTACGATAATTACAGCCTACACTAGATCCCCACGAGTAGTTGCACCCGATATATCGCAATGACTGATATTTTCGATGTAGCTCTACCATTAGTCTTTCCTTTTCTCTTCTCTGGACATATACGTAGATCCAATGGACGAAATACTATGCACAAAGTCAAAAGAGCACACTGTTCACTCTGGAGTTCTACGGACGGTATAGAATTGATACCAGACGGTCCGGAGACCCTCCACAGCTAAGTCATGGGTGTGAAGTGGTGTGTACCAATGAGCTGGTCGGTTGAACACAAAAATTACATGGTTTCTTCGGTGTGCCACTCGCGTCGTAAGTGCAGTCTTACATGTAAGTGAATGTGTGAATCCGCACGACATGAAAGCGAAACTACTTTCCGTGTCAGTGAAATTCAGTCTACTAAATCCTGACACCTGTGTGTGTAGAAGAACGTTAGGGATGAAATCGGAAAAAAGTTACGGCTTAAAGAAAAGCGTATAGCCTTAATAAGAATTTTATTACAGTCGCAAAATACGGTATACATCCCATATTACATGTAAAACCGCGACTGTAGGAAAGAGACCCAAAACCCAAAAATACAGCATGTAACAATACGTGTCACGTCGTTTGTATGAGGTCTGGCTGTTGGTGGACTGCTATTTTGTGTACCGTTTTCTGCCTGACGCGGCGTTCTTTGTCGCTGTAAGACACCTTGCAGTATTTTTCACAGTGCTCTCTGTGTTAGCCGGCTTTTATTTTTGGTCCACAACACGGCGGGAAGGCGAGGCAGCGGCGGCGGCCGGCAGCCGGCGACGCTTTACGGCGCAGTAAACAGTGGCTCGTAAAGAGGCGCGCCATAGATTGAGCCGTGGCTCGCGAGTCAACCCTGCCCTCTCAGCACCGGCAGCCGGCCCGCTAGCCGCACTAAAACGGCTCGCTGATCCGATTGAACGACGGCGAATATTTTTAGGACTTCGTAAAAGGCATTAAAATTAAAATTACTCTCTTTTTTATGACACACTTCGTTTCGATGTAGCTGGCAAAGTAAATCATTAGCTTTTTCCATCGTGAATAGCTACTGTTCCAAACGATCATATTAGAAGTAATATTGCTTCTTTTTTTAAATCTATGACGACTTGGTAACATCGCGACTCTTTTCGGAAATGTCCATGATGGTGAAAACTGCAACCAGGCACTCTGTTTTAGAAACAATAATTCGTAGCAGATTAAAACTGTGCGCCCGACCGAGACTCGAACTCGGGACCTTTGCCTTTCGCGGGCAAGTGCTCTACCAACTGAGCTACCGAAGCACGACTCACGCCCGGTACTCACAGCTTTACTTCTGCCAGTACCTCGTCTCCTACCTTCCAAACTTTACAGAAGCTGTCCTGCGAAACTTGCAGAACTAGCACTCCTGAAAGAAAGGATATTGCGGAGACATGGCTTAGCCACAGCCTGGGGGATGTATCCAGAATGAGATTTTCACTCTGCAGCGGAGTGTGCGCTGATATGAAACTTCCTGGCAGATTAAAACTATGTGCCCGACCGAGACTCGAACTCGGGACCTTTGCCTTTCGCGGGCAAGTGCTCTACCAACTGAGCTACCGAAGCACGACTCACGCCCGGTACTCACAGCTTTACTTCTGCCAGTAACTCGTCTCCTACCTTCCAAACTTTACAGAAGCTCTCCTGCGAAACTTGCAGAACTAGCACTCCTGAAAGAAAGGATATTGCGGAGACATGGCTTAGCCACAGCCTGGGGGATGTATCCAGAATGAGATTTTCACTCTGCAGCGGAGTGTGCGCTGATATGAAACTTCCTGGCAGATTAAAACTGTGTGCCCGACCGAGACTCGAACTCGGGACCTTTGCCTTTCGCGGTCAAGTGCTCTACCAACTGAGCTACCGAAGCACGACTCACGCCCGGTACTCACAGCTTTACTTCTGCCAGTACCTCGTCTCCTACCTTCCAAACTTTACAGAAGCTCTCCTGCGAAACTTGCAGAACTAGCACTCCTGAAAGAAAGGATATTGCGGAGACATGGCTTAGCCACAGCCTGGGGGATGTATCCAGAATGGAAGGTAGGAGACGAGGTACTGGCAGAAGTAAAGCTGTGAGTACCGGGCGTGAGTCGTGCTTCGGTAGCTCAGTTGGTAGAGCACTTGCACAGTCTGCTTTCGGCTGCGGTGGGGCGAGGACGTCCGCTGCGCCCCGCCGTGCGCGACCGTGAGCGCTTGCTTGTGTTTACCTTCTCGCGGTGCGAGTTGTATTTGTTCCAAGTTCAGTGCGATTATGGCACACACATGGCGCCACGATACGATCAAAGTTACTTTCCAACCAGATCACGCGCGTCCTCGAGCCTATGAAATAGAACAGTTCATTCGCGACGATCTACGTTTAGATCCGGCGACTGTCGTCGGAATACATTTTTCTATAACGGCGAGCGTGGTTTATGTTAAAATGACCAGTGCAGAGGTCTGCGCGACAGTGGTTTCTAAATACTCGAACTCTCTCCGATTCAAACATTCTGACGGGCATATCGGTGCAGTGACGGTGGATCATGCAGGCATGGGCCTAAGGACTGTAAGAGTTTTTGAGCTACCTTTCTAGGTCCCAGAGGAAGTTGTCAAGGACGCCTTCCGACCATATGGCAATGTTATCAGCCACGTTGCAGAAAAGTGGCAAACTTTCTCGACGTATAAGGTCTACAACGGTGTGCGCCAAATTAAACTTGAGCTCAAGAAACATGTGCCGTCCTATTTAAACATCGGTGGCTGTCGTGCAATCATCATGTACGACGGTCAACCGCGTACCTGTTCCGGTTGTGGGCAGGAAGGCCATGTTCGATCGAGCTGCTTACAACGTAGAATTACGCAGATACCAGTGGGAGACTCCGTTTCCCCGACGGGGACGACAATCCTGCCCCTCACGTACGCTCAGACGACGATGCGCACCATAGTTGAGGACGAAACGGGCGATCAGACACATCCAGCGACGCCAGAAGTACCAAGGGAGGAAGAGGAAGGACCTTCGGTGCCTACCCATCTGTCGCCCCCTCCACAGCAACAACAGCAGCAACAGTCCCACGGACTCCAGACGCAACATAACATTCAGAACGCGATGGACGTGGACGCGAACATTGTCCCGACCGCGGCTTTCCTAGCGGAAGGTGATACGACGCTGGATTGCCTCCCACATTCGGATACGGATGTCCACGTTCGAAAGCAACGTTCGCCCCGACGACGCAAGCGACGTCGGCGGACCCCTTCTGACGATTGCCTCCTACACGCGGCCGGTCAAAAAGGTGACATCTCATCAGACAGCATGGATGCTGCGCCTGCTGAGGATCTAAGTGGTGTAGACGGTTCACTTGCCCATAGTACGAGTGCCCAGTTACTTCTTGCACCACAAACGCGGCAGGTCGCGTCGATGGATGGCGCTCCGTCTACCTCTACTAAAGACGACGTACGTGAGAGAGATTTAGGTGCCGATCAGCTACACAGCATCGTGTTGCACCCACTGTGGTCGGACGATGTTGAGGAACTTCCTGAAGAGGGCACGGGTGACAGGGGAGGGGGCGGCATTGGGGATGCCACTCCTAGCGTGAAAGACTCATAATTTGTAACGGGTTTGGTGGGTCCGGCATCTCTTGCGGTTAGCTTTTATTGCCATGGCGTATACCCTAAGTGAAGAGGCTAGGCAGCACACCTTTCGCCTTGCCACAATCTATATCAACGCGATAAGGGCACCACACAAACTGACAATGCTCCAACGCATGCTTGATGCGGCGGACATTGACGTGGCCCTCTTACAGGAAGTATGTGTCGCTAGTTTCCCTGACTTCTACGGATATACCGCCCACATCTCCCACGCCTCTTCTACCGATTGTGGTGTGGCTGTTCTGCTACGGGTCGGTTTGGCGGCTACGGACTTACTGTACTTACCGAGTGCAAGAGCCATGGCAGTAACTGTAAACGGTGTGCGACTCATCAATGTATATGCCCCTTCAGGATCAGGGAGACGGAGAGATCGGGCCCGCTTTTTTTCGGAAGATATTACGCGTCTGTTTAATGGCCACATAGACGATATGGTGATCGGAGGAGATTTTAACTGTACATTATCTCCATCTGATCAGCAGCCACATCACGTACCGTGTGCGGAATTGGAAATGCTTGTGCGTGACCTCCACCTGATTGACACGTGGCGCCACATCCATGGCCCAGCTCCTGGTTACACCCATTATACAAGCCATTCATCAAGTCGGTTGGACAGGATTTACGTCACAAGCACCCTTTCGACGGCGACGAGAGGAGCAGAGCTCTGGCCCACTGCATTCACCGACCACACAGCCTATATTTGCACCATTGCCCTCCAACCTGCACGTGTGTGGCGCAGTAGGCCCCCCTGGAAACTGAACGTCGCCCATCTGGACGAGCCAGCATGTAAAGGTGCTGTCGAAGAGTCGTGGAACGCGTCCTTACGGCGTCGTGGTCATTACCGATCGACCCTCAGTTGGTGGACTGAATGTGCGAAGCCTGCTCTTAGACGCACCTTCATGGCTTACGGCCGGGAAGCAGCGGCATGGAGGAGAAGCACGGAAAACTTTTATTACACCGTCCTACGGGAATGTCTTGCTATGGAGCCCTCACCTGACAGGCAGATCACAGTCAATCGCGCGAAAGCGCAGCTCGTCTCCTTAGCACGCCGTCATTTACAAGGCGCTGTTATACGGTCGCGTGCTCCAGACATGATACAATCAGAAAGGCCATCTATGCACCACATGCTCATAGAACGCAGGAGACGCCGTAGGGCACTGGTAACCGACATGATAACCGACGACGGTCGACGTGTGGTAGAACAAGCAGATATAGCAGAAGCCTTCTATGAGCATTACGCTCAACTTTATTCAGCAGTGCTCCCTGATATGGCGACGGTAGACACCGTTTCAGCACATGTCCACGGTACAGTTCCACCATACATGGTACAGACTTTACTGGGAGAAGTGACAGAAGAGGAAGTGCTCGACGCCATTGGTAAAGGTGCTCCCCATAAATCACCAGGAATCGATGGGTTACCATTAGAGTTCTATCGAGCCTTTAAACAACTGTTGCTACCGTGTTTGATTGGAATTTGCCGGGAATTGATGTCCCCGGGTATAACATTGCCTGCACCATTCTTAGAAGGTATGATTGTCCCCATCCATAAGCCGAAGGGACGGAATCATGTCCACGACTTTCGTCCCTTAACGTTATTGAACAGCGACTTCAAGATCTTTTCGAGGCTGCTATCGGAACGTATTCGCGGCACACTATTGCACGTCTTGTCCGGCGATCAGACGTCCTTGGGGGGACCCAACAACATCAGAACTGCGTTATGTCGTTACAGAGATCTCATCTCCCTTGCACGGGTGAGACGTTTGCCGGCAGCCCTCGCGTCTATCGACTTTAGCCAGGCTTTTGACCGTGTGGACCACACTTTCCTCACGGCCGTTCTACGGCGCATGGAATACCCCGACCCCTTTATCACAGTGTTGACACGCCTACTACATGGTGCAACTTCTCGAGTTCTTGTCAATGGAAGACTGACGGCACCCATGCCGATCCGCCGATCAGTACGACAGGGATGTCCATTATCAACATTGTTATTTGCATTGGCCTTAGAACCCTTGTTGTGTGGTCTCCGAGACAGTTCGGCGGCTCCATCTATCGCTGCACCGCATATGCGGATGATTTGATGATCGTCATACGAGGAGCTGACGATATGGCCGCGGCTTTGGACTGGATTGAAACCTACGGTACAGCTTCTGGTAGCCAAATGAACGTTGACAAGTCCGTCGCCTTGAGCATCGGGATTGGGCTACCGCAGGAACACATTGCCCCCTTACGATTCAGTGATACTGTACGCTGCTTGGGCTTAGATTTCATGAACGACATGCGACGCGCGACGACGCCTTCTTAACCAAATTAGGGCCGCAATTGCAAATCAGCGCTTGCGATCCCTCAACATCGTTCAGCGGGCGTATTATTCCAATGTATACCTTGCGTCCCGCATACCGCATGTCGCCCAAACGCTACCCATTCCGAAGCCCCTGGCTCGTAGCATTATGGCAGCGCTGGGATACTTGGTGACCGCTGGTATGTTACTGAAGATCAGATACGTATCTCTTACCCTCCCCAAGGAAAAAGGTGGTCTCGGCCTAGTTAACGTCCATGATAGGGCCATTGCCCTCTATGTTAGCTCACATTTATGTCTGCTGCGCCGTTGTCCTACGAGCCTCACGAGTCTGCTTCTGACGGCGCTACGCCCTGCTTCACTAAGAGCGCCGGTGCCACTACAGGAGATCCCAGCGCCCCTCTTTTATATAGGACGTTTCTATTTAGAACAAAGTTATTGCAGTGTCGCGCTCACGACACCACAAATGGCCACAACTCGACGCCTATATCATGACATGCTGCAACGCCGCCCCCTAAATGTTGTCGAACTAAAATATCCTGACGTACGGTGGCGCGTGGTGTGGAAGACTGTACACGATGCCATGCTTGATTTCGATGTTGTTTCTCAATGGTACGTCGTCGTTAATGGGAAGCTCGTGACGCAAGAACGTCTCTACAATATTCACATGGCAGAATCTCCCAATTGTGTGGGTTGTAATACAGTAGATTCTGACGAGCACCGCCTCAGCTGTGGAGAGGCGGAACCGGTTTGGCACCTACTGCGGCAGATGCTGGCTTATCTCTTGCGAGTTAGGCCGGCGCATGTATCTGCACGCACGTTATTGTTTCCGGATGAGACATTTTACCCCAAGACTCGAACCAACTCTGTCACCTGGATACGTGGACATGCAGTCCATTACCTCTGTCGTGACGGACACAAGGATTTCCTTGACTTCTGGCTCTATTTGCAAGAAAGACGTCATGCTATTTCCGGGCATACCAGATATCGACAGTGCTTCGCAAACTACCTATGGAGTGCCTTTCACAGGCCGCCGTGTAGCTGGAATGTTCCAGGCAGGGGCAGATGAGGTCAGAACGAACTGCAAACGACCATATATTGAACAATCTTATCAGTGGGCGCAGTCGCTGGGAAGCCTCACTACGACGTGGTAGCTTTCTTTTCATGCTATTTATGTTTCATATCTTCGATGGCGTCTTCATTCTGTTTTAGTTTTCCAGGCTTAGTTAACTGTGACTGTTCGCACATTGATATTTAAAAAAAAAAAAATTAAGATGTGGGCAGGAGACCTGCGTTCGAATCCAAATAAATACACAAGAACAAAAAAAGAACAAAATGAACAACAAATAAAATTTAATAAAGTATTATACCCTTTCCTTTCTCCTTTTATTTTATTTTTTTATACAAAGTTCAGAGGCATATTTAATTTTTGTTCGTTGGCGAAACCTGAAGTGGCGGCGAACGGCCGTCCTAGTTAGCTTTAGGATGAAAGTGGCGGTGGCACTAGCTTTGTTTTTGTTTATAGGCTAGATAGTTTTTTGGGGGTAGTATGGGTGATAGGGGCCAACGCCTGAAGTGGAAAAAAAAAGATGGTAGAGCACTTAAAAAAAAAAAGTTGGTAGAGCACTTGCCCGCGAAAGGCAAAGGTCCCGAGTTCGAGTCTCGGTCGGGCACACAGTTTTAATCTGCCAGGAAGTTACATTTCAGCGCACACTCCGCTGCAGAGTGAAAATCTCATTCTGGATACATCCCCCAGGCTGTGGCTAAGCCATGTCTCCGCAATATCCTTTCTTTCAGGAGTGCTAGTTCTGCAAGTTTCGCAGGAGAGCTTCTGTAAAGTTTGGAAGGTAGGAGACGAGGTACTGGCAGAAGTAAAGCTGTGAGTACCGAGCGTGAGTCGTGCTTCGGTAGCTCAGTTGGTAGAGCACTTGCCCGCGAAAGGCAAAGGTCCCGAGTTCGAGTCTCGGTCGGGCACACAGTTTTAATCTGCCAGGAAGTTACATTTCAGCGCACACTCCGCTGCAGAGTGAAAATCTCATTCTGGATACATCCACCAGGCTGTGGCTAAGCCATGTCTCCGCAATATCCTTTCTTTCAGGAGTGCTAGTTCTGCAAGTTTCGCAGGAGAGCTTCTGTAAAGTTTGGAAGGTAGGAGACGAGGTACTGGCAGAAGTAAAGCTGTGAGTACCGAGCGTGAGTCGTGCTTCGGTAGCTCAGTTGGTAGAGCACTTGCCCGCGAAAGGCAAAGGTCCCGAGTTCGAGTCTCGGTCGGGCACACAGTTTTAATCTGCCAGGAAGTTTCATATCAGCGCACACTCCGCTGCAGAGTGAAAATCTCATTCTGGATACATCCCCCAGGCTGTGGCTAAGCCATGTCTCCGCAATATCCTTTCTTTCAGGAGTGCTAGTTCTGCAAGTTTCGCAGGAGAACTTCTGTAAAGTTTGGAAGGTAGGAGACGAGGTACTGGCAGAAGTAAAGCTGTGAGTACCGGGCGTGAGTCGTGCTTCGGTAGCTCAGTTGGTAGAGCACTTGCCCGCGAAAGGCAAAGGTCCCGAGTTCGAGTCTCGGTCGGGCACACAGTTTTAATCTGCCAGGAAGTTTCATATCAGCGCACACTCCGCTGCAGAGTGAAAATCTCATTCTGGATACATCCCCCAGGCTGTGGCTAAGCCATGTCTCCGCAATATCCTTTCTTTCAGGAGTGCTAGTTCTGCAAGTTTCGCAGGAGAGCTTCTGTAAAGTTTGGAAGGTAGGAGACGAGGTACTGGCAGAAGTAAAGCTGTGAGTACCGGGCGTGAGTCGTGCTTCGGTAGCTCAGTTGGCAGTCTGCCGCCGGCAGTGCTGCGAGGCGGTCACGCGCCAGAGCTCTACGGGCGAGGCGCGCACGGTGTGTTTGTGTTTACTTCGGCCGCTGTCAGTGCCGTTTTCCCTTCTAGACCACCATGGCGCACTACTATCGGAAGAAGACATTACGTTTCAACTTTTGTTCCGACTTCGCCCGACCCAAAGCCCTGGAGGTAGAACGATTTATACGCGATGAAGTTAAGATACCACCAACGGATCTCATTGGTATCCACTTGTCCATAGTTAGCAGTACCGTCTACGTCAAAATGGTCAACGATGCGGCCTGCGACAAGGTGCTTCAAGAGGCAAAACGTGGACTGCGCTTCTGTCATTCCGACGGCAACGTCGGACCCGTTACCGTCGACCACGCAGGTCTCGGCACACGGACGATAAGGATCTTCGAACTGCCGTTCGAACTACCTGCAGACGTCGTCATCGAGGCGCTCCGTCCCTATGGCAACGTTCTGGAACATGTTGCCGAACGATGGGTACAATTTCAAACCCATCCCGTTTTAAACGGTGTTAGACAGGTCCGCATCGAGTTGCAGAAACACGTGCCTTCCTATCTACGTATCGGAGGCTGCCGTGCCATTATAATGTACGACGGCCAACCTCGGACCTGTTCCGGTTGCGGGAAAGAAGGTCACCTACGGTCTGACTGCATTCAACGTGTCGCGCAGCTCCCGTTGTCGGAAGCGTCCGTCACACCCACGATGACCGCCCTACCGGTCACTTACGCAGCGGCTCTTGCCACGTCTACAGTCTCGTCCAGTCCGTCGCCCGGTCCTTCCGACCGGCACGTCCCACCGTCCCAGTCACCTATGGACGGTGCGGACGTCCCACCTGACAACCTTGCCGCCGAACAGGCTCCCGCACCGGAAGCTGAGGAGAACAGTACTTCTTCACAACACCTGTTTGACAATTTCATTGTACCCACCGACGCCTTCGAACCAGGTCGACGCTCCTCCTTGCCGTCGTCCGACACTGAGGAACACGTGCGCAAACAACGCTCGCCACGTAGGCGCAAACGCCGTCGCCGTTCACCCACGGGCTCTCAAAGCGTCGCCACCCGCGACGACGACGACGACACCCAGCCAGCCGACATTTCCACACAGAGGTCGGCGGACAACTTTCAAGATGAACAAGACGTTTCGCAGGACGGGACCACCATGGAGGTCGCCACGCACAATGTAACGATCGGTGCGCAGGTTGAGACGCCTGTCTCCCCGCCGACAACTCCAGATCTCTCTCACCACGACGCCATTCCCATGGACATTGGACAGACCCACGGCACAGGAACATGGGCCGACGACGTTGAGAAAGATACGCCCCCTCCTCCGGATGAGTTGCCTCCGCCGGACAAGGCTGCCTGTTAACATCAAAAGCGAGGCATTGCAGCTGATGGGACGGGACTTCCTGTCGGTGCCCTCCCCTTGGTGATGGTAGATGAGCGTCCACCACCACTGAAACAAACGTACCGTTTTGCCACACTGAACATCAACATGATCGGCACTGCACCCAAGCTGCAACTCCTATGTGACATGCTTCGGGCCTCTGACGTCGACGTCGCCCTTCTTCAGGAAGTACGCGTTGCCACCCTACCACCAGTCTACGGCTACGACTCATACACTTCCACATGTGATCAATCAGGGCGTGGAGTGGCTTTCTACATACGCGAATGAATCCCACTCAAGGACACCACAATCCTTCCCTGTGGAAGAGGCATGGCTGTTACCATCTTCGACACACGCGTCATCAATATCTACGCTCCGTCTGGCTCCACGAACCGTCGGCAGCGGTCCACTTTCTTCGGACATGACGTGGCGCCCCTGTTTTCTGGACGCTATGATCGCCTTATCATGGGAGGCGATTTTAACTGTGTCCTCCATCCGCAGGACCAAGTGCCTGGTTATTCGCCATGCCCGGCGCTGCTCACCTTAATCGAAGATTTTCATCTAGTGGACGTTTGGGAGAAAATTCATGGCAATACCCCCGGTTTTACGCATTATACAGCACATTCTGCGAGCAGACTGGACCGGTTTTATGTCTCTGCCCACCTTGGCAATGAAGTCGCCCAAGCTGAAAGTTGGCCCCTTGCATTTTCGGACCACTGCGCCGTCATTTGCTCCCTGGCTCTGCCACCTCAGTCAGTGTGGCGCGGCAGAGGTTACTGGAAGCTTAATAGCTCCCTCCTTAATGATCCACACTGCCGACAATGTATTGCCACTACATGGGCGTCTTGCGAAAGACGCCTTCCGCAATAAACATCCACGTTCCATTGGTGACTCAAATGTGCCAAACCTGCGATCAGAAAGGCTTTCATACAATGTGGCAAGGAAGCAGCAGCATGGCATCGAGACACCACAAATTTTCACTACGCCGTCCTCCGTGAGCTCGATGCGCTCCCTCCATCACCTGACTCCCATAGAGAACGACAGCGTACTAAAGCTCGTCTCCTCTCTCTTCAACGTGCACGACTGCATGGTGTCGTGGTGCGTTCCCGACGACAAGACCTCCTCCACGACGAAACCCGATCCACAATCCATGCCGCATCCGACCATAGTCGTCGACGTCGACTTTTTGTCCCCAACATCACGACCTCCGATGGTGTTCGCCACACAACACAGGCGGCAGTGGTGTCTGCCTTTGCTGAACATTATCGCCAATTTTATGATGATGAACCGATGGCCACGCCCATTCCTGATGATCTCCATCCTTCCCCTGATCGGACCCTCACCGTAGCGGAGTCAACGTCCATGATATCTGCAATCACCGCAGAAGAGGTGGTAGATACGATCAACAAAGGGGCCAAGAACAAATCACCCGGACCAGATGGTCTCCCAGTGGAGTTTTACCGGGCGTTCACCACGTTAATGCTTCCTCGCTGGACGGAAATGATTCAGGAACTCTTTACTCCGTCCTTCCCAATTCCACCTGAATTCGTCACTGGCATTCTTCTACCTGTGCCTAAACCGAAGGGAGGGTCTCATGTCTCTGCATATCGCCCCCTTACGCTACTGAATGCAGACTATAAAATCTATGCACGGCTCTTAGCAGCGCGCTTACGCACCGTCTTACCTACGGTCCTTTCACCTGAGCAGACTGCACGTGGTTGTGGGGCCACCTTACAAACAGCCCTCGGGGAATGCCGTGACCTCATTGCACTGGCGTCGGTTTGTCGCCTTCGTGCAGCACTGGTATCCGTCGATTTCACGAGTGCCTTTGATCGCGTTCGACACCCATTCCTCCTCATGGTGGCGACACGTATGGGGTTCCCATTGCCTTTTGTCGATGCCATTCGCCGGTTACTACTTCCCGCGGTCTCGATGGTACAAGTCAATGGGAGGCTTGTAGGACCGATTCCTATACGCCGCTCTGTGCGTCAAGGATGCCCTATGTCTACTTTATTATATTCCATTGCACTTGAGCCCCTCATCACTGGACTTACCTCTACACTGCAGGGCCTCACTTTGCGTGACTACACCTTTCGCTGTAGGGCTTATGCGGACGATCTCCTCTTTCTCACCCGCTCCTCCATGAACTCAATGACGCCATCCAATGGATCCACCAGTATGGACGTCTTTCTGGTAGCATTCTTAACGTCCGTAAATCGACTATGATGCACATTGGGCGCGGCCTCCCGGCTATGGTGCCGACCCCTCTCCCAGTCAGTGCCACCCTTCGTTACTTGGGTATCGAATTTACGAGCTCCACACACCGCACAGTGGCCCTGGCTTACCGGCGGCTTTTGCAGTCGATTCGGCACCATGTCCGCGGTCAAGTGCACCGTAACTTAAACCAACTGCAACGTGTGTCCTATGTCAACATGTATGTCGCCCCTAAACTGGTACACGTCGCCCAGGTCCTCCCAATGCCGTTACTCCTTGGCCGCCGTATCCAATCAGCTTTTGGATATTTCGTGTCAGCAGGGGCACTTTTCAAAGTCCGCTACAATACCCTAACACTGCCTCCTGCAAAAGGTGGCCTCGGACTCGTCCACGTACGGGCACGATCTTCTGCACTCTTTGTCCACACTCCGTTGCGGCACTGGCAGGGGCCGGTCCCGTCCTTAACACGCAGTCTCTTAGATATCCTCCGACCAGCTTCTCTCGATCCACCGATCAATGTGGCACCTATTTCTCCATTATTGTACCACGTCGCCAATTGTTTCATAGAACTCAGCTACGTTCGGGCCGATCTTCCAGTCACCCGTCCTCACCGTACAAAAGATTATTATCGTTTGTTTATGCTGTCCAACCCTTGCGATCCCATGGTGCTACAGCATCCTGACATTAACTGGCGCACGATTTGGGGGTGTGTGCATGCACCCTTTTTACCGTCGTCTGTGTCTGCACTCTGGTATGTTTTAGTCTATGGAAAATTCCCGACTAATAGTCGACTTTATCGCATAGGACTGGCCACCTCCCCACTCTGCCCTGACTGTCAGCTCGAAGACACCGACGAGCACCGTCTTACGTGCCCCCTGAAACAAAACGTATGGCTCCTCATCCAACGAATCGTGGGCTTTTACCTCCGTGCCCCGCCAACGACGGTAACCCCGGATTTCCTGTTGTTGCCCCAGACATTTCACTACCCTCTTGCTAAGCACCATACCCAAATCTGGTTTCGAGGACAGGCTTTAGAATACCTCTTTCAGAGTGGTCCGCATACAGTCCTTGACTTCTGGTACAAAGTTGTGACCGCGCATAGCACCCTCACCCGAAAACCATCTTACCGACAAACCTTTGCCGGTTTTCTCCGCAGCGTCTTCCTTGACCCCCCTCAAAGTTGGGGAGTACCATGCCTACCTGTCACATGATGCAACACCCTTATCCACGTTCTCGTGCATCGATCAAAAACAACAACAAACTTAAAAAAATGGAAGAAGAAAGAGTATGTTATATTTTGTTGTATTTAATGTTTTTCATTTTAATATTTTTTTTTGTTTAACTAACAGTCATTTGTATATGTTTCAATGGTACCTTGAAGAACTCTTGCATAGTGAATATATATGTACTTTTAGTTTGTTCACTAAAAATTATTAAAAAAAGAAAAAAAACAAAAAAAAAAGGAAAACAGGATATGTTATATTTAATGTTATTCTAATAATTTGTTTACCTAACACTCATTTGTATCTGTTTAACTGGTACCTTGAAGAACTTTGCTTTGTGTATATATATATATATATATATATATATATATATATATATATATATATATATATATATGTGTGTGTGTACTCTCCGTTTATTCAATAAAAAAAAAAGTTGGTAGAGCACTTGCCCGCGAAAGGCAAAGGTCCCGAGTTCGAGTCTCGGTCGGGCACACAGTTTTAATCTGCCAGGAAGTTTCATATCAGCGCACACTCCGCTGCAGAGTGAAAATCTCATTCTGGATACATCCCCCAGGCTGTGGCTAAGCCATGTCTCCGCAATATCCTTTCTTTCAGGAGTGCTGGTTCTGCAAGTTTCGCAGGAGAGCTTCTGTAAAGTTTGGAAGGTAGGAGACGAGGTACTGGCAGAAGTAAAGCTGTGAGTACCGGGCGTGAGTCGTGCTTCGGTAGCTCAGTTGGTAGAGCACTTGCCCGCGAAAGGCAAAGGTCCCGAGTTCGAGTCTCGGTCGGGCACACAGTTTTAATCTGCCAGGAAGTTTCATATCAGCGCACACTCCGCTGCAGAGTGAAAATCTCATTCTGGATACATCCCCCAGGCTGTGGCTAAGCCATGTCTCCGCAATATCCTTTCTTTCAGGAGTGCTAGTTCTGCAAGTTTCGCAGGAGAGCTTCTGTAAAGTTTGGAAGGTAGGAGACGAGGTACTGGCAGAAGTAAAGCTGTGAGTACCGGGCGTGAGTCGTGCTTCGGTAGCTCAGTTGGTAGAGCACTTGCCCGCGAAAGGCAAAGGTCCCGAGTTCGAGTCTCGGTCGGGCACACAGTTTTAATCTGCCAAGAAGTTACATTTCAGCGCACACTCCGCTGCAGAGTGAAAATCTCATTCTGGATACATCCCCCAGGCTGTGGCTAAGCCATGTCTCCGCAATATCCTTTCTTTCAGGAGTGCTAGTTCTGCAAGTTTCGCAGGAGAGCTTCTGTAAAGTTTGGAAGGTAGGAGACGAGGTACTGGCAGAAGTAAAGCTGTGAGTACCGGGCGTGAGTCGTGCTTCGGTAGCTCAGTTGGTAGAGCACTTGCCCGCGAAAGGCAAAGGTCCCGAGTTCGAGTCTCGGTCGGGCACACAGTTTTAATCTGCCAGGAAGTTTCATATCAGCGCACACTCCGCTGCAGAGTGAAAATCTCATTCTGAATAATTCATAGTTCTGTAGGCTCGCCATCAGGGTGCATCCGACATTTCTTGTAAATTTCCTTTTTCTTGAGAAAAATGTGGACTTCCTACGTTACAGGCAGGTGCCAAGACGCGTCAGTATTACTCAAACATTAATCTGATAATTGATGGCTCTAAGGTAATGGCACAAATTTTTAACGGAAGATTGGACAGACTAACAGATGCAGACCGAACGGAAGATACGTTCAAGTTTCAGAGGAATGCTAAAATACAGGAGACAATGCAGACACTACTACTTATCGCAGAAGTGGTGTGCCACAGAAAGATATATTCGGCAAATGTAAAATTTATTTACAGTTTTCCACAGCCAGCGCCGAGCCAAACTAAGACAGGGTCGAGCACTGACAAACAAGCAGGAGAGGTGACAATGCATTGTGGCATATGGCCAAGGCCATTGACATGCGTCAATCGATATGTCTGAATCGGCAGGTCAGCAATATGACCTGACTGTGAATGTAACAGAGCGATATTGTGACAAAACTGCAAGGTGCCATAACAACACCTAAATGCAACACAGTAACGCTCTAAATAGCCAGCTGACACTGAAGATCGTGCCAAGCTGAAGAGCTGAAAGCCGCAGTTGAAACACCGAGGTGACGTGAAGAGTTATGACGAACCCGCAGAACGAGGCCACATTCGGTCATTCTCAACAAGACATAACCTCATTGCCTCTTACAGGCAGGTGAAAATACTTTGGTTCCTCAGTCCTGTATTCCAGTTCAGGACCTTTGATGCTCTGACTACCGTTCACCAGATGACTACTCCTTCGAGACTGAAGGTCAGTAGAATTTAGCCACTGTGATTCGCCGACCTCCTTGCCACTGATGTGAAGACTTGGAGCCTTCTGCTACCAGCTCACTGGTGGCCAAACCGATGGAGCTTGGCCCACTACCGTACCAGCACTGGGAGGTGTGGCAGGTGCTGCTATGCCCCAGACTTGCATTCTTTCTCTGGTGGAGATCTCATGATGTAGCTCTACACCACCATCGTCATCGCACTGATAGCTACTGGACGTTTACGGGGGCACTCCCTTCAAAGTCCACAGGTATGCCCCAGTAGAAAGTGCTGTTAAGCTATTGGGTGTCATCGCCAGAGGAGTAATACCTGCCACCAGTTGGCCTGGCCACCCTACACAGTGGCGCTCTTGCTGCGTTAGCTGTGAAGACCTCGCCCAGCGCCTCGAGAGAATACTCAGCTGTACGCATCAGCACGTTCCACTCCACTGCTGTCCTCCTCGCTGCTACCGAGGAAAATATGATTCCAATGTGAAACTACAGTTAACAAATGTATAATTAGCTAATACCGTCTCATTAGCGCCGAGGGCGTCTGAAAGGCTCTCACAACTGTGGCCCAACCCTCGTCATTTTACAACTGTAAGAGTTATGTTCACCCACACTTATATATGTGGATGTTTAGAGGATTTCTAGATCGGGACAAAGATTTTATTGTTTTGAGTGGAGAACACTTTTTGCAATTCTGATGGTAGTATTGATAAAATTCAAACATCGAAAGATCGCGACATATCTTAAGGAAACCATACTACAGTTATAAGAGTCAAAGGACATGAAACAGATGCAGCTGAGAATGAAGTGAGGCAGGGATGTCGCCGATCCCCAGCGTTATTTGATTTGTACTTTAAACAAGCAGTAAGGTGAATTTAGAAAGGAAACCAGAAATCAGGTAGATGAAATGAAATGTTTTCTGTTTACAAGGGACATTGTAACTGTCAGGGATGAATAAGGGCTTGGAAGATCATTCGTATGGAATTTATAGTATCATCAAAATGGGTTAGAAGAAAAATTTCAGCAGAAGTAAAACAGGAGATCTTTAATCAGATGATGTTGTCAGAAAGAGATTAGGAAACGTGAAATTTATCGCAGCTCAAGAGTTTCGCTATTTGGGCTACAAAAGCGAGTTAGAGAGGATTTCAAACGCGCACTGGCAATAGCAACAAAACAAGGAAAAATTAATTATTATGCAATATGCATGTAAGTATTGAGTTGTATTTGCTGAAGTTACACTCCTGGAAATGGAAAAAAGAACACATTGACACCGGTGTGTCAGACCCACCATACTTGCTCCGGACACTGCGAGAGGGCTGTACAAGCAATGATCACATCCACGGCACAGCGGACACACCAGGACCCGCGGTGTTGGCCGTCGAATGGCGCTAGCTGCGCAGCATTTGTGCACCGCCACCGTCAGTGTCAGCCAGTTTGCCAGTGGCATACGGAGCTCCATCGCAGTCTTTAACACTGGTAGCATGCCGCGACAGCGTGGACGTGAACCGTATGTGCAGTTGACGGAATTTGAGCGAGGGCGTATAGTGGGCATGCGGGAGGCCGGGTGGACGTACCGCCGAATTGCTCAACACGTGGGGCGTGAGGTCTCCACAGTACATCGATGTTGTCGCCAGTGGTCGGCGGAAGGTGCACGTGCCCGTCGACCTGGGACCGGACCGCAGCGACGCACGGATGCACGCCAAGACCGTAGGATCCTACGCAGTGCCGTAGGGGACCGCACCGCCACTTCCCAGCAAATTAGGGACACTGTTGCTCCTGGGGTATCGGCGAGGACCATTCGCAACCGTCTCCATGAAGCTGGGCTACGGTCCCGCACACCGTTAGGCCGTCTTCCGCTCACGCCCCAACATCGTGCAGCCCGCCTCCAGTGGTGTCGCGACAGGCGTGAATGGAGGGACGAATGGAGACGTGTCGTCTTCAGCGATGAGAGTCGCTTCTGCCTTGGTGCCAATGATGGTCGTATGCGTGTTTGGCGCCGTGCAGGTGAGCGCCACAGTCAGGACTGCATACGACCGAGGCACACAGGGCCAACACCCGGCATCATGGTGTGGGGAGCGATCTCCTACACTGGCCGTACACCACTGGTGATCGTCGAGGGGACACTGAATAGTGCACGGTACATCCAAACCGTCATCGAACCCATCGTTCTACCATTCCTAGACCGGCAAGGGAACTTGCTGTTCCAACAGGACAATGCACGTCCGCATGTATCCCGTGCCACCCAACGTGCTCTAGAAGGTGTACGTCAACTACCCTGGCCAGCAAGATCTCCGGATCTGTCCCCCATTGAGCATGTTTGGGACTGGATGAAGCGTCGTCTCACGCAGTCTGCACGTCCAGCACGAACGCTGGTCCAACTGAGGCGCCAGGTGGAAATGGCATGGCAAGCCGTTCCACAGGACTATATCCAGCATCTCTACGATCGTCTCCATGGGAGAATAGCAGCCTGCATTGCTGCTAAAGGTGGATATACACTGTACTAGTGCCGACATTGTGCATGCTCTGTTGCCTGTGTCTATGTGCCTGTGGTTCTGTCAGTGTGATCATGTGATGTATCTGACCCCAGGAATGTGTCAATAAATTTTCCCCTTCCTGGGACAATGAATTCACGATGTTCTTATTTCAATTTCCAGGAGTGTATTTCTGTGGTCTCTATCATCGCATGGAAGCGAAATGTGTGCTATAAACAGCGTTGAAAGGTAGAGAACAGATTTTATGAGTAGGTCAGTAGACTGATAAAGAAATACTGAGCCGAATTGGGAACAAAAGAAATTTATAGCACAAACTGACCAAAGTCACACACAAGTGCTCCATCAAGGAATGATGAATTTGGTAATGGATGGAAGTGTGAGATGAAAATGTAGGAGACCAAGACTTACATACAGTAAGCGGGTTGGAATGGATGAAAGTTGTAGTAGTTAAAGATGAAGAGCTTGCATACATCAGTGAGGAAAGCTGCTTGAAACCAGTCTTCGGACTGGAGAACGTAACGAAAACAGTATGCAGTATGTTTACAACACCGAGACCTGCTTCCTTGAATAAACTTTCCATTTCCTGCTACCTAGCTGTGGTGTTATCTTTAATCAAAACAAACATTGAAGGGTTACTTATCCTCCCACAATGTTTGTCAATGATTTGGGAATAATTTTTGTGCAACGAACTGTGAAAAATCCCTTTCACCAAAATTGGGGATTTAGGACCATTGATCCAAAGAACGAAATTGGGTGGTTTGGATAACAGAGGTGGCTGTACACCATGTTAGGAAGGTTTTCATGCTGTTACGCCCAACATTTGTACATTACAGTGTCTTACCTTTTGAATATGATTTTTTCTTTGTGCTGTCCTTGATAGAGGTAACATTCCAAAAAACAGGGTCGATAGGAAAAGGGGAAGGGGTGGCCCTCGGGTCCTGGATTAAGGGAAAGAACGAAAAATGGCATAAAACTAATTGTCTTTTACGATATTTCAGTGCGTGTGTTGTTCCGAAGTACAATGCAGGGTTTCTTCGGACATTTATGCGTGTCTGAAGGAACACTTTGTCGTACTTCTGAACATCGCAGGTACTGCACTATCGCATTTATCCGTCGACATTTGGCAAGTGACTTTCAATTAAAATGTCGCCCCTGTGTGGGAAGATACATCGTGGATGTACAAACAGACGTTGGAGATACGTTGTTGACGAGATACGGAAGTTCGGTTCTTGCCGTGAGTCGTGCACGGATGCCCAACATATAAGGCGACCGCTCGTGATAAGCGGGAAATCCAGGTTCGGCTTCTGGTCTCGCATAAATTCTCATTATAGTCATTCCATTATACAGCTGACCGTTGACCATATTCACAGATGCGAATACATTTCATCTGTTCGTCGATTGTCTCAAAATAGCAATAGCTGATTAATCAGTACTTTTCTCCTTAATTAATAATATTGCTGTTAACTGTTGTTGTTGTGGTCTTCAGTCCTGAGACTGGTTTGATGCAGCTCTCCATGCTACTCCATCCTGTGCAAGCTTCTTCACCTCCCAGTACCTACTGCAACCTACATCCTTCTGAATCTGCTTAGTGTATTGATCTCTTGGTCTCCCTCTACGATTTTTACCCTCCACGCTGCCCTCCAATGCTAAATTTGTGATCCCTTGATGCCTCAAAACATGTCCTACCAACCGATCCCTTCTTCTAGTCAAGTTGTGCCACAAACTTCTCTTCTCCCCAATCCTATTCAATACCTCCTCATTAGTTACGCGATCTACCCACCTTATCTTCAGCATTCTTCTGTAGCACCACATTTCGAAAGCTTCTATTCTCTTCTTGTCCAAACTGGTTATCGTCCATGTTTCACTTCCATACATGGCTACACTCCATACAAATACTTTCAGAAACGACTTCCTGACACTTAAATCTATACTCGATGTTAACAAATTTCTCTTCTTCAGAAACGATTTCCTTGCCATTGCCAGTCTACATTTTATATCCTCTCTACTTCGACCATCATCAGTCATTTTGCTCCCTAAATAGCAAAACTCCTTTACTACTTTAAGTGTCTCATTTCCTAATCTAATCCCCTCAGCATCACCTGTTTTAATTTGACTACATTCCATTATCCTCGTTTTCCTTTTGTTGATGTTCATCTTATATCCTCCTATCAAGAAAATGTCCATTCCGTTCAACTGCTCTTCCAGGTCCTTTGCTGTCTCTGACAGAATTACAATGTCATCAGCGAACCTCAAAGTTTTTACTTCTTCTCCATGAATTTTAATACCTACTCCGAATTTTTCTTTTGTTTCCTTTACTGCTTGCTCAATATACAGATTGAATAACATCGGGGAGAGGCTACAACCCTGTCTCACTCCTTTCCCAACCACTGCTTCCCTTTCATGCCCCTCGACTCTTATAACTGCCATCTGGTTTCTGTACAAATTGTAAATAGCCTTTCGCTCCCTGTATTTTACCCCTGCCACCTTCAGAATTTGAAAGAGAGTATTCCAGTTAACGTTGTCAAAAGCATTCTCTAAGTCTACAAATGCTAGAAACGTAGTTTTGCCTTTTCTTAATCTTTCTTCTAAGATAAGTCGTAAGGTTAGTATTGCCTCACGTGTTCCAACATTTCTACGGAATCCAAACTGATCTTCCCCGAGGTCCGCTTCTACCAGTTTTTCCATTCGTCTGTAAAGAATTCGCGTTAGTATTTTGCAGCTGTGACTTATTAAACTGATAGTTCGGTAATTTTCACATCTGTCAACACCTGCTTTCTTTGGGATTGGAATTATTATATTCTTCTTGAAGTCTGTGGGTATTTCGCCTGTCTCATACATCTTGCTCACAAGATGGTAGAGTTTTGTCATGACTGGCTCTCCCAAGGTCATCAGTAGTTCTAATGGAATGTTGTCTACTCCCGGGGCCTTGTTTCGACTCAGGTCTTTCAGTGCTCTGTCAAACTCTTCACGCAGTATCTTATCTCCCATTTCATCTTCATCTACATCCTCTTCCAATTCCATAATATTGTCCTCAAGTACATCGCCCTTGTATAAACCCTCTATATACTCCTTCCACCTTTCTGCCTTCCCTTCTTTGCTTAGAACTGGGTTGCCATCTGAGCTCTTGATATTCATACAAGTGGTTCTTTTCTCTCCAAAGGTCTCTTTAATTTTCCTGTAGGCAGTATCTATCTTACCCCTAGTGAGACAAGCCTCTACATCTTTACATTTGTCCTCTAGCCATCCCTGCTTAGCCATTTTGCACTTCCTGTCGATCTCATTTTTGAGACGTTTGTATTCCTTTTTGCCTGCTTCATTTACTGCATCTTTATATTTTCTCCTTTAATTAATTAAATTCAATATTTCTTCTGTTACCCAAGGATTTCTATTAGCCCTCGTCTTTTTACCTACTTGATCCTCTGCTGCCTTCACTACTTCATCCCTCAGAGCTACCCATTCTTCTTCTACTGTATTTCTTTCCCCCATTCCTGTCAATTGTTCCCTTATGCTCTCCCTGAAACTCTGTACAACCTCTGGTTCTTTCAGTTTATCCAGGTCCCATCTCCTTAAATTCCCACCTTTTTGCAGTTTCTTCAGTTTCAATCTGCAGTTCATAACCAATAGATTGTGGTCAGAATCCACATCTGCCCCTGGAAATGTCTTACAATTTAAAACCTGGTTCCTAAATCTCTGTCTTACCATTATATAATCTATCTGATACCTTTTAGTATCTCCATGATTCTTCCAGGTATACAACTTTCTTTTATGATTCTTGAACCAAGTGTTTACTATAGTAATAAAATTAGCAAAGCTACAATATTCGTTAGGCAAAAATAATGAAAAATTACAAAATTGTTCTAAAATTCATGTTCTTTGGTAAAATCTTTGTGATGCTGTGGGACCTTAAGAAACCCAAGTTGATCCCCAGTGTATTAAACTTGTTATCTGCAGTTATAACGAGCAATTGACGCTCTGATAGTCTCCACGAGTGAACTTTGGAGGTACTGTTAACTGTTTGTAGTAAGGGAAAGATTGACTGCGGAGCTTTCCAGTCGGACGGTTATGAATTGTGTTGACTGCAGTTAACTTCTTATGGTATTTTACGAAATCGCCGATAGTATTTTCATATTTTAGCTTGGGACGTCATTCTTGGTTTCGTGTGGCTCTCCCAAGAGTTTAAAGTCCCAAATATTTTGTTACTGCCGTGCCGAGGTTGCCTTGCAACAGTTGTTGATTTGTCTCCTGTCCACCCCACTGTACTGATGTTTGGTGTGGCTAGGTATAGTCGAAATGTTCAGTAGTACCGCATCTATTCCCTCACCCGATTTCAGATTTGCGAGCCGCATCCACATTGACCTATAATGCTAGTATGCAAGTTGCGTAAGTTGGTTGCGCTCTGTAAACGTTTTATCAATCGTTGAAAATCTTTATCGTGCAGCATGTAATTCTGAAGGACAGCACGATGCACAGCAGTCCACGACAACGACGAAATCAAAAGATTTTTTTTATTTTTTATTATGAATTTGGCCAGCTATGGACCGCATACAACTTAAGACTTATGGTGTTTCTTTTTCTTCCGTTCTTCCCAGTACTTCTTCATTTTCTCGCCAACTGCTCGTCTCTGCTCATCTGTCCACACTCTCTTTGGTCGAGGTTTTGGCGCATCTTCTTCATAGTTTGCGTTTTCTATAAGCAGCCTAAAGTTATTCCTGTCACGTATTATTTCTTCTGGAACACCTATTTTGTTGGCGTCTTTCTTTACTGCTTCTATCCATCCTACAGTGTTTTTCAGCTTACTAACGTAATTAAAAATTTTCTTTTTAATCCGTGTTTCTTCCATTCTTTTTAAATGTCCATAAAATTTTAGTCGTCTCTTTTCTGTATTTTTGTATAGGTCTTCATTTCTCCTTTTAATCCACCTGTTTTCCTTGTTTTTCTCAGGACCTAGAGTTTTTCTTAATATTTTTCTCTCTCTTTTTTCTAGTTCTCTTAATTCGCCTTTCTTATTCAATGTTAGGCACTCTGATCCATATCTTGCTTGTGTCCTAATAACTGAATTATAATGTTTAATCTTTGCTTGTATGGATATTGATTTCTTATTGTAGTAGTTTTGTGTTAATTTATATGCAAATTCCAAATTTTTTATTCTTTCTTTATTTGTTGTGTTATCCATTCCATTTGCTTGGATCCACTCCCCCAGGTATTTGAATCTATCAACTCTTTTAATTTTTCCATACTTTGTTTTCATAAACTTTTCTGTATTATGTTTGTGTTCTATATATTCGGTTTTTTCGTAGGATATTTTTAGCCCAGTCTTTTCAGCAATCTCGTGTAACATATCAAGCATAACTGTTGCGTCTGTTCGGTTTTCAGTTATCAATGCCATATCATCCGCAAAGGCTAAACATTTTACTTCAATTTTGTTCTTTCCTTGACCCATGCTTATACCCTTTGTGCCTCTGTTTTTTAATGTGTTTTCCCATGTTTTTACTACTTTATCTAAAACCAAGTTAAAGAGAATTGGCGACAGTCCGTCACCTTGTCGAACTCCTGTTTTGATTTTGAATGGTTCAGAAATTTCGCCTTGAAACTTAATTTCGTGATGTTGTATCTGTGAGCGTTTGTTCAACAAGTCTTCTGGTGTTTTCATCTATCCCTGATTCATAAAGTATCTGGAATAGTGTTTGTCTGTCAACTGAGTCGTAGGCCTTCTTGAAGTCTACGAAAGTAACTACTGTATTTTTATTTTGTATAGCTCTCACTCTCAAAATTGTTTTTAAATTAAGAATCTGTTCTGCACATGATCTACCTTTTCTAAATCCTGCTTGATAATCTCCTATATTAGGTCCTGCTTGTTCCTCTATTCTATTTAAAAGTGCTTTAGAAAGTATTTTGTATGTCACTGGTAACAAGGATATGCCCCTGTAGTTGTTGGTGTCCGTTTTATCTCCTTTTTTATGGAGAGGGCGGATCAATGCTTGTTTCCAGTCACTGGGTATGATTCCTTTTGTCCAAATGTCTTTAATTACCTTGTGAATTTTCTGACATGCGGATAAGCCCCCTAGTTTCCACATTTCTGCCACCATCCCATCCTCACCTGGTGCTTTGTTATTCTTTAATGCTTTGAAAATCTTTTCTATTTCTTCTACCGTAGGTGGTTCCGACGGTGGATTTTCATGTTGTGGTTTTTGAAATTGTAACCTGTCATTAGGCTCCTCACAATTTAATAGATATTCAAAGTATTCAGCTAAGATTTGGCAGTTCTCTTTATTGCTTAAAACCATTTTTCCATTTTTATCTTTAAAATGTAAACTTGGTGACTGGAATCCTGTTAAAACTTCTCTGAAAGTCTTGTAGAAGTCTCTAATGTTGTTCCTTTTGAAATCAGAATCCATTTCTTCTAATCTGTCTTTGTCATATTTTCTTTTCACTGATCTAATGATTTTTGCTGTCTTTTTCCTTTCTTCTTTAAACTCTTCCCAGTATTGGTGTTTCTTATTACTGTTCCATTTTTTCCATTCCTTTAGTCGATTGTCAATTGCTTCATCACACAGCTCATTCCACCACCTGTGTATTGGTATTCTTCGTGGCTGTCCCATTTCTTTAACTGACTCTATCATTTTTTCTTTAATTTCTTCCCAATTATCCATTTTTCTTGTGTTTAGTATATAACAGAATTTGTCCTGCTTTTGCAGGAGAAATTTAGTGTTTACTCTTAGAAATCTTCTTGGTTTTGGTTTAGGTTTATTTGGTTGGAACATGGTCTTTATTTCTGTCAGATAATGATCTGAGTCTATGTTTAGGCCCTTCCTCACTCTGACATCCAAGATTTCCTTGTAGTTGCGAGTCGTTATTGCCACATGGCCCAACTGATATTCACCTTGATTTGGATTAGGTGACACCCACGTTTTTTTCTTTCTTGCAAGTTTCCTGAAACATGTCGACATTAATTTTAGATTAAACTGTCTACAAATATCTATGAGTCTTTCCCCATTTCTGTTGGTTCTTGCATGTGCTGGATAATCTCCAACTACTGATTTAAATTTTATTTCTTTGCCAACTTGTGCATTAAAGTCTCCCACTAAAATTTTTATATGGTCTTTTGGTAATATGGATGTTTCGTGTTCAAGCATTTCCCAAAACTCTTCCACTTTGTCAACATTTGTTCTGTTATGTTGGTTAATAGGTGCATGTGCATTTATAATAGTGTATCGTTTATTGCCTGACTTGAACGTCAGAAATGAAATTCGTTCTGATGGGGAGCTAAAATTAGTTATTGATTCGGTAAGTTGCTGTTTGACCATAAATGCGGTCCCTAATATAGTCGTATTATTGGAATTTTTAATGGCTGGTTTTCATTTGTAGATCCTGTATCCACCTGATTCAAATGCATTTTCATCCAGATACCTTGTTTCTTGAAGAGCTAATATAAGTATGTTGCGTTGATTGAGAGTGTCCGTTAGGTGTTTTAGTTTTCCAACTTTCATAAGTGTGTTGATATTCAGAGTCCCCAGTAGATGTTTTTTCTTGGGTCTTATCTTTGAAGAAGTACTAGGAAGCTCCGACTCTTCCTTACATGATGTTCTAGGCTCTCCAGAATCCAAAGGCCTAGTTGCACCACCATGAATAGCGATGGAAGATTGGTTACTTCCTGGAGTAGTTTCCATTTTGAAATTTACCATCATGTCTTAGGTTAAAGTTTGGTTTGGGGAAAGGTAGTTGAACCTTTCGATGATAAAAATTCAAGCATTTAGCTTAGAATTATAAGTGAGGCCGCCACTAACATGTGGGACAGACGTCTTTTGCAGCCGCCCACTGTGGGAACAGACGCTACAGTCTGGTTCTTTTATATAAAAGCCTGCCTCTTCCGCCAAGTCCGCCGTTCTGATGATCTTCATCGCCGCCTTCACTGCCGTTGAGGTCTTCACCGTTTCCCTGGCTAGGGACCCTCACGAGGTACTGTCACCCGGGCCAGGTGAACCAAGGTTTTTTAACGAGGTGTTACTCCTCCCCCTCCTCCTTTTTCAACCGGGCTTGGGACCGGCTTTGGTGGAGTTGAAATCAAAAGATATGTATTGTATATTTGTTAACGGATGTAACCACTGAGCTTAAGACTTGATTTGTGTTTTTTGATTTTAAAAGGAAAATTTTTACATACCTGGTTAATTATAACATTTATGCTTAATTCTCATAATTAGTTGGCCGTAGTATCCATCACATGTAAGGATGTTTATGGTGTAAAGTGTTTAAAAGGAAGGAAAATATTTTGTGATACGGTACGCAACGTAGAGGCTACGGGGTTTCAGTGTACGTTGAGAGTAATCAGATTTTATTGGATTTAAGTTGTTTCATTAAAAATTTTGTGATCAACATTTTATTGCCTTTTCAGGTCACAGGTCATATCTACGAAAATTTTGGCATTTCCATGTGGCGTTAGAATCTTTTATTTAACCTTGCATTATGCAATTTGTTTTATTTTCCTTTGCTTCAAACGGGATTCTGAGTTTTAAGTGTTGTAAATTGATTCTGAGAGTTGTTCTTTGATCTGCTAAAATACTTCAGGAACTTCCATTAACAAATTATATTGATGATCTTGTAGTTCATGATAATTTTAAAATCAAGTTAGTAAAAATGTAAAATTTTAAACGTAAAAAAAGGGATTTTATTAGAGAAACGGTGCCTGCCCGTACCCCCAACAACTTCCACGTATTCAAATCATTGGTCTCCGGGCGTTGTCTGATGTTTTCCCCAGTATCTATCCCAGCCAACGCCTGCGGAGCCATGTCACTATGGTAGTGAGCCAGGAAGGCCTGTTTCTCTGACGCACTCAGTCCACAACGAGGACTTGGAGCAGGAAGCTGGTACAGCAACAGAAATCCCGAATTCGTGACAGCTGCTTGCATTTCTCTATGGTTTCTTCGTCTGGGGTAGCCCCTGCGTCCTAGTGGAACTGTTGGGCTCCGAACGAAACTGCTGTACAATTGATCGCTATTTACACAAGGTAACAGTGCATCTGTCATGCCATTGTGACGTTTCTAGTCACGTACTTAGGGAAAACGCTGAAAGCTGCTGGCGGAGTAATTCCCTTGCCTGCACAGCATGAAGTCCACATTATCACTGCAAAGGCAGGTTTCGCCAAGCAGGTTTGGCCTTTCTCGCAATAAGCCAACCACTTGGTTTCTATAATTAAAATGACAACACTCTTTACTTGCAGTGGCTGCTACAATTCTCCACCACACATTCATACATATTCAGCCACAACGTATCGCATGCGCGGCAAACAATGGCCAACGGCTTAATTCACAAGTTCCTGAGAATGCATTCTACTAATATACCTATACGCTTAAAAACAAATTGGTCAATTTGAGTATATCAGCTACCTGACCGTCTTGTTCCATGTTATGCTACTTGCGCCACCCCTGTGCAGAAAGGATGGGGACTGTCATCTTAAATAAGGTTGGAGTCGATATGGATGATACAGGGGATTCAGTGTTAAGGTCAGAATATAAATGAGCTCTGGAAGGTTTATGACCAAATAGAGCAGAAATGATAACATCCCACTGGAATAACTAAAATCATCAAGGGAAGGGGCAACCAAACGACTATTCAGCGTGGTGTATAGAATCTACGTGACTGGCGACGTACCATGAGACTTTTGGAAAAAATTCATTCACAGAATTCCGAAGGTAGCAAGGACAGATAACTGCGAAAACTGGATACTGCAAAAAAAAGCACTTGAAGCCCATCTACATCTCCGCCAACCATTCTACATACAATCCCACTGAGATATACATGAAGCAGTTCCAGAAACTTAGCCTGCTGTATTGTTCCAAATAACATTGCACGTGGGACGATTTCCTAGATGATTTTCAAGACGTGTTACACAATCTCCTACATGATCCAACACCTTTTCTGATCGTCCTAGTACAGATGGCATGTCAGCCAACAGAGGGTATCAGTTAATTAGTTTCCTTTCTGAAACAGCATCAGTTGAGAAATCTGAGATTGCTGAGATAGCAAAAACAAGACATGGTGTATCCCACATGTTCGGCTGGTCTGCAAGGATTTAACCTCTAGTTTATTTTGATGTACAGTTCGCCTGATACGAAACAGACCACAGTACACACCAAAAAGCTTACGGCTCTGTGATTTATGTTTGTTCAGTGAATGGTGAGTTTCTATGAGGACTTTCGTCTCATCTGTATGTTACTGGCCATTGAAATCTTCCACTTTTTTTCTGCTTTTCTGCATTGTTTTTGCAAGCTCCACAGAAAAAACGGAAGAGAAACAAACAACCAAGAATTGAATCGACAATAAAGTGTAAACAACCCCATGATGTTTCAACCTTCGTCGTCCTGACAGAGAACTAATTCCCTGATTCGATGTGGCGGCTGACTGTGCTTCTGTACTTGGACTGGCGGAAGTACCGAGCAACAAATGTGAACAGTATAAATGAAGTGTGGACGTTTGGGAGAAGTGACGTTGGACTAAGTAGGAGCCCATGTAAACAGATCAGAGCTCACTGTCTCCGCTATGTGAATACCATGAAGCAGGAGATTTGAAAACGAATCAAACTTCAGACTTATTTTTCATCAAAATGGCATCTTTTTGGACATAAATTTCTTGTCGAAACTTTACCTACTAAGTCTTCTCCACAACTTATAGATGTCTGTAATTGGAAATTTAAAACACCAGGTATATGCATTACACACTGGTGATCCAAAACAGATGTAACGTTGCCCACTGCGGTATTGATCACTGCCCAGTGGCGTTGTGGACGCGTGATATGGTACGGAAAATAAGTGAGCGGAAAAGACAAGAATGGCGAAACACTGCAGTGACAATACCGTCCTCAAGTGGGCGAATTCTCTGATAAAAGCGAGTATGACGAACGACATATAGTTAAGGCTTGGCGCCTGATAACAAGCAGCTCAGAAAAGGCCTAGCTGATCAGCTATTCTCATGCTACTGTCTTAAGGATTTATAGAAAGTTGTCGGAGGACGGAAAACCACGAGTAGGCGACAAGTGACAGCGTGTCATCTAGTCGACGCCTGTGTCTGGCTGCATCACTAAGGCGAACGGCTGCTCGGAACATTCAGCACACCAGGGACACAGGTCTGTGGGGGCAGTGTTATGCTATCAGTGACATTCACACCGGCTTAAGTGAAACTTGTCGTAGTAATCGGAGGATCTACTGACTACCTGAACGTTACTGTGCACCAGCTACATCCCTTCAAATGGTTCAAATGACTCTAAGCACTCTGGGACTTAACATCAGTCCCCTGGACTTAGAACAACTTAAACCCAAGTAACCTAAGGACATCACACACATCCATGCCCGAGGCAGGATTCGAGCTTTCGAACGTAGCAGCAGCGCGGTACCGAACTTAAGCGCCTAGAACCGCTCGGCCACTGGGGCCGGCCTACATCCCTTCATACTTGACATTTTCCCCAGTGGCGATCTCATTTTCCAGCAGGATAACCGTCTATATCACGAGGCCAGAATTGAGCTACTGTCGTTTGAGGAGTATAATCCGGGCCACTATCTGGCGATAGTCAATAATCGACTGAAATTGTCCAGTTTAGTAATTTTAGCTTACTACGTTTTGAACGACAACACGATTTTGTGTAATCGCTTTATTTTATTGCTCACTGTTTCATCTATATAAGATCGGGGCACTCTTATGTAAACATAACTGGCTTTTGGTTCGTTAGCATACAAGAACTACTTCTTAATTTTTTTACTTGTTCAGTTCGAATATGTTATTGATTGTAATTCTTTTGTAGTCACGATCATTTTATAAGATCACAGATACTCGTTCTATTACGTTGTATTTAATTATTCCACACTCGATTGGCTCTATCACCCTACACTTAGGTATAACCATAGGTGTGTATTCTCAGCCATTGTAAATTAAGACTTCCGGCTTGTAATTTAGTTATCAGAGTACGATAACCATCAGCGTAGTTTTTTCCGTACTTTTACGTTTCCAAGGACAATGCGTTTTCTGTAACTACGATATTCATAACATGATCGTTCTGTGAGGTCAAAACTACCGCTCCTGATATATTTTAAATTGTTATTTTGCAACTGTATTTTACAATTCATCACTTACTCTTATACCTGCGAAATACCGATGTACTATGATATAGGCGCTGTCCCATTTTGCCTTCTTTTGTGTGTAATTGTGTTGGCAGCTTTTTTTGATCTGTATTCCGGTTGTTTGAATTAACTGCCCACTTCTCAGTACTAGTGCTGTATTTACGTTTTTGTCATAGCTTCTAACTATTATGATCACAGTGTCGATTATCGCTCTCGACAGCGACCTAAGACTATGTTTAAGTACACCCATCAGCTGGAACTTCTTAACCACCCACCTGATAATCGGTATGTCCACCTTTGGCACAGATAACAGCTGCTACGTATCGTTGCATGGAAACGATGAGGCCTTGGTACGTCGCTGGATGGAGATGGCACCGCATCCACACAAACAAATCATATAATTCCCGTAAATTCCGTGGTGGGGGGGGGGGGGGGGGGGGCCATGAGTTCTGCCGCCACTTTCAATGACATCCCAGATGGGTTCAGTCGGTTTCAGATCTGGCGAGTTGGGGGGGGCAAGCACATCAACTAGATCTCGCGGCTGTGTTTCTCTGACCACCCTGTCACACTTCTGGCTTATGACATGGCGCTTTATCTTCCTGAAAAATATCACCGTCGTCGGGAAACATGGTCGTCATGAAGGGGTGTACGTGGTCTACAACAAGTGGCCGTCATAGTGCCTTTTAGGAGCTTCGCTGGAGCCATGGAAGCCCACGTGAATTCCCCAAAGCACAATGCAGCCGCGGCCAACTAGTCTCAGTCCTGCAGTGCAGTGTTCGGAGCTGTTGCACTAGAAGGCCACGGAGCCCTAGGTATGATGAAGAAGGTATCTGTATTCATCAGACCATGCAACGTTATTACACTGCACCGACGTCGAGTGACGATGGTCACGTGCCGATTTCAGTGGTAGGAGCCGATGTCGTGATGTTAACATTGGCACATATGTGCGTCGTCGGCTGCAGAGGCCCATAGTTAAGATTGTTTGGTGCAATGTGTATTCAGACAGACTTGTATAATGCCCAGCGTTAAAGACTGACTCTAATTTTGTCATAGCTCGCCGCCTGTCATGTTTCACTAATCTGTCCAGCTTACGATGTCCTACATCTATAATTAAGGGTGGGAGCCCAACCCCGCGACGTTTGAACATGGTTGCACCTTGGTTTCGCCACGTGTTGACGACACTCACCACAGAACTCTTCGGACACGAGACAAGTCGTGCAGTTTCCAAAATCCTTATGCCGAGCCTCCGGGCCATCACAATCTGCCCTCGGTCAAACTGCTATATGGACTTCGCCTATCAATATAGACTAACGGTTTGGCGTCCACGCATACACGCTTCAGTACCTGACCTGCTGCTCAAGGGAAAACAAGCATTAATGATTTTCTCTTGGCACATGTACTTGAGTGTATTTATAAACCTCAAACCTATGAATTGTAATGGCTATGATTGTTGGTGACGAAAATACTGATGTAATGTTATACAGTACACTGTTCTCAGTCACCATAGAAATATCAGCACTTACACCTGTTGTATCTTGTATAGTGCACGCTGTAGCCAGGGACTCAGAGAGCGGAAGTATTTATTCGTTTCCGCAACAAGTGGCGCCACATAGGCGCTGCAGACAGTGAACCCACCACAATGGTATGGAAACACGCTATCATACGACGCATCAATTGCTCTCATGTCTCCAGAGTGGGAATAACCTTCCCACAGAGCGACGAGCATATTCGGTCTACACACTTAAAACACATACCTTACTACCTTCTTGTAGACGAACTATGCTGATAACGTCGACTACATTTGGTGCTATATCTCTTACTTTACTCCTCATAGTTGACGGACTTTTAGGGTTTAAATTCTTTGCTTAACAATAGACATGCTGAAGTTTGTGTTGTTGTTCACTGCACACTCAAACTCTACCGAGTTCGTACCTAGTGTACTTGCTCAAAGAAAGGGAATGAAACATCATTAACATTTCCAACTTCGTATGGCTGCTCTAGGATGATAATTATTTGCATATCCATGCTTGTAGAGCACTACATCCCAAGCATAAAGGGCAGTAAAAAAAAAAAAAAAAAGAGAGAGAGAGAGTGATGAAAACATGTTAGCAAACTGTTTGTTATTTCGAAAGTAGTCACGATAACTGTCAACACATTTATGCCACTGTGGGACAAGACGGTCAATTCCTTGATGGAAAAGTGTTTGTAGTTTGCTACGGATCCACGATTCTATTTAGTCCGAAGTAAATCGATTCAGGTCTCCAGAAAGATTGAAATCGCAATGGAAGATATCTGGACGGTATGAAAGTTGTGTAATAGTCTCCCAGCAAAAGTTCTGCAGCGTAGTCGAAAAGTCTGCCAACAAAATGCACGCCCACATGTTTTCAATGTTCTTTCGAGTATGCTGCAGAAGTTTCGCTAGGAGGCCCTTTCATTTCCTCCATAGAATCCCGATCTCTCTCCATGCAATTTCAATATTTTCGGAGCTCTCGTGGCCGACATTTGCTTTGGACGAAGAAGTACTTACCATCTTTCAGTGAAGGTAGTGAGTGTCTTGTCTTGCAGTGGGATAAGTGCATCTTTTGTAATAATAAAGTTTCTTCCTTCTTCCCACCTGTCTCGTTTTCGCTTGACTGCCCCCTTATACACGTTTGTTGCATGCCGCCTTCATAGTCTTGGATTTTCAACGGATAGTAGCATAGTTGCATGAAACCTCGAGCACAATGCCATCTACATAAAAGAAGGCTTTAAAATAATGGCGTTAAAAATGGTTTGCAGATTCCACGTAGAATCCAATAACCAATCTGGAAATTTGTGAGATTAGATTTCACAACCAACCTGAACCAATCTTTCGAGTTTACGCATACGTTGTTAAGACAATTAGAACTTTATAAAAGTGCAATCTTCAAGGACATAGCTATGAACATTTCTCACAGTAAGTTATCATCGGAAGTATATGTCCTCCTTCTTAATAATATATTGTACCCACACATGGAGGTATGTGTTTTAACTGTTTGATAATGCATGGCTACAACAGCCTACGAAATATATGCATCTCAGTCTATTGTGCACTTGGTACTTCTTTTGTGACACGTTTCTTATTAGCTCCTAAATAAAAATTTTGTTAAGAGTTGTTGACTTTTTCCACATTCAAGAGGATAATTTCATTTGGCATCTGTGAAAGAGGCATTAGCATATAGCTTTTTTTTCTTGTTTCATGGCACTTTCTACTTTGGCTCTATGGAACAAAAGGTACATCTAATAAGGTCATCTATGGAAGGAAGAAGAATGGGTTTTAACATCCCATCAACAACGATGTCATTAGAGACGGGGCATCTAGAGAATCGGAAACAAAGATAGCAACTGCAAAAGGAATACAACAGCAAAATGGGAAAATTAGAAAATTCTTTATCTTGTGAGTTAAAGTTTCGCACCTAATCTAAAGTAATCCTTGGCTGCTGTGCTTACCATCCACTTAGTTTTTCATCGTTTCTTCCGATGTCTTACTGGTTCTTCTCTACAGTGATATGCAGTATGCCCATACCTGTTACACATAAAACACTTAGGAGTTCGACAGCCTTCACACTTTGACCACCTCTCTGATACTTTACACATATTATTATTTTGGTACATTTTGCATCTGTGTGCCCTGCCTTATCACATTCGTGGCAAAAATCTTAAAATTTCTTGCATCCTGCAGCCTGTTGGGTGCCTGCATATGTTTTATCTTGCTAGTCTTGCATTCTTTGGCTACGTATCACGACAGATCACAATTATAACATTTTGTACCTCTTCCCAGTGTACTATTATTACTCTGCCAATGTATTACGTTAGATCTGATTTTTTCCTCTCATGCAAATTATCGCAGTCTCTTCTTTTTGTGCTATCGCAACTACATTGCTTCGGTTACAGCCGTCGCCTCTACTCTGCACAATAACCTGTATTCTCTGATTTGCAAACCCTGAATAAAATATGTGAAACCTAGTGCCTAAACTAATTTATCAGCACCTTTCACTGCTCTCTTTCTGTTACTCATGTTACGAATGCTTTAGATAGCTTATCTATCCTATTTCCCCAGGGAGTTATTGCTTCCGCAGAATACTGTCTAACTTGAAACATTCTATATCCATAAAAATAGACTTTTCTCTTGTTGGGATAGTTTTCTTCTAAGATACTACCCACATGAAATCGTTTATTTGTCTTATCACTTACTAAAAATCTGGTAATTGCTTACCCTGTGAATTTAATCTATTGAAATATCAATTTATTGTATCAATTTTGACTACTTGAAATGCCGCATTCACATTTTCAATTAACTCCTCCAATTGCCTTTTGTTACCTTCAAAATTCTGGGAATTAATACTGGTACATCCTTGGCATGGACCTGACTTGTGTCACTACTGGGGGGCGTCATTTTATACAGTCTGAAGGTATCGTATATTTACTTCATCGAGCTGTTTTGTCGGTTCTGATGTCTTGGGCTCTACTGGTAATTCCAAATTTGGGTGCTGCTACTCGAACTGATGTCAGTCTACTGAGCTCAACTGGCCTAGGGCGCTGCTACTCGTAATGTCTTCTTCTTCTCTTTGCAGTGATATTTGGAAGCATAGGTGTTAGATTTTCCGCCGGCCGTAGTGGCCGAGCGGTTCTAGGCGCTACAGTCTGGAACCGCGCGACCGCTACGGTCGCAGATTCGAATCCTGCCTCGGGCATGGATGTGTGTGATGTCCTTAGGTTAGTTAGGTTTAAGTAGTTCTACGTCCTAGGGGACTGATGACCTCCGAAGTTAAATCCCATAGTTCTCAGAGCCATTTTTTTTGTTAGATTTTCCCTTTTATTCCCCAACCTGCTATTAAAAAACACTCTTACAGCACAGCACACACCATACAACAATTTTTTATGTCTGGCATAGCTACAATTCACCAATTCAGGATTGGTGTGGCTTGTGTGCTACAGTCAGGACGTTGAAAACGATGGGAATTCGTTGTGCTGCTTTAATTAACCTTTATAACGGATATGAGAGGCAGAAGAACCTTCTTGTGACTGGGATCAGGAGTTTAGTTTGGCAGAAGTGCTCTGCCGAAGTAATGAGGTATTACTTTTCTTTCGACAAAATTTTTCCAATCCAAGTCTTTCTCTGGGTATTCCTCGTAATAAATGCAATCTACAGCTTTTATTAGACAGAAGTGCCTTTGCTATCACATATTCTGCTAACTACTGAATCACTGGCCCCTTGGCCTATGTATTCACTCAATGGCTGTTTGGCCTAACTAATCGAGCAATGGCCCCTCTTTCAGTCCCTTGATCCCTAACCTAATTCACTGCTACTCAATGGTTCCTTTGCCGAATTTACAGGAGACAAGCCCCAATCAGTGTCTTGTTCCTACTATCAGCTGAAAAATTCTCAAAAACTATTATTTGAGAAAGAGACACGCTTTCTCTTTTCAGTGCTAGAACAGAAAGTGCTAATTATCAAACAGTTGTCACTCTGTCTACCTCAGTATCACCGTCTTCTCATAACTGAAGTTTCCACTGCACCATCGGTAACTGCTGCTACAGAGCACTCTCGTTGGACCCCGCCCTGGAGTCACACGTTGACCGCTGCTTGAGCACTGGACGAAAACTTCAATACTCGAAGGATACTAACTTCCCACTGCTCGTGGTTTCCCTTCCCTTTTATTCACTTTATTCACGTTCCTACTTGAATACAGCTTTCTATCTCATTTTTTGCGCTTCGGGAATATTCTGTCTCTGTAGACCCACAATGGCTTACCTCTGTTCGGATGCGCCTGCCCGGTTCCACATCGCTAAGTGGCGCGCGCAGCTGTGCCTGCTGAGGAGTACTGACTGATTTTTTTAGAACATGTGATACCTACCATCCCTCATGTTTAATTTGTAAATATTAACCTCGTAACATCATTAAAAAGTTGATGATAATGAATGGACAAAGCCATAATTCATATATTTCAAGAAAATTCTGAACTTGTTGTGGATTCTACCTTTGGAGGTAATAACATTTTGTCTTGAGTCTATACATTTTCGTCGCTTACCTAGTCTCTGCGAGCCGGCGTGGCGATGCCTACAGCAAAACAGGGTGTATAGTTTTATACTGCATATATTCAGTGTACACCGTGCTCTGTTACGAAATTTCGAAGTGAAATGTATGACTCATTTCCTCTTTCTCAGATAGTTGCACACTACGTTTCGAAATTCCATAGAACTAGACTTCCCAATGTTATTAGTATAATGTAAGATAAATAAAACATGTGACTTCAAATTTTAATCAGGTGATTGTTTTCTCCCTCTACTATAATTCCAAAATTCTATTGTTCTTTTGTAAAACATCGTATGGAAATATTTGTCCCGTTATTTCCATAAGATAGAGAGGTACATATGTAAATTTCAGCAAAATTTAAAAAAGTTCGCAGGGCTAACTCATCTCACTTGTTTTTTACGAAATGGTGGAAAGCGGTACAAGCAAATTTCCCCTAAAAACTAGATGAGTGAAGAATTGGGATCATATTCCAACACCACACTGTCCTTTTCATATCTCTTGGAAAGATTTATTACGTTCGTTTATCCTCAGACATTTAGTGAAGCTGTGAGGACCGGGCGTGGCTCGTGCTTCGGTAGCTCAGATGGTAGAGCACTTGCCCGCGAAAGGCAAAGGTCCCGAGTTCGAGTCTCGGTCGGGCACAAAGTTTCAATCTACCAGGAAGTTTCATATCAGCGCACACTCCGCTGCAGAGTGAAAATCTCATTCTGGAGACACCACAATATGCTAAAGAAGCTCCCAGCAGAGGGGTCGCAACGTCGATCGTTTATAATAAATATGACGCAGCCTACAATCACAGAAGAGATTAACTTAATTTTAAAACAGTTGGATTAGTTAACTACGTGATGATGAATCGACAGCAATTATATTTTCGCTTGCAATCACAAAACATTTTTACAGCATTTAACGGTTGTGTGAGTAATGCTGTCTGAAGATTTTCGGCTCTTGATGTTTCTGAAGCTGCATGTTCAGCCGTGGGTGGTTGCTGAAAACTATGTACTGAGACGGATCAATGGAAATAACAGAGTACTACTAGCAGTAAAAGCATTTTTGCAATGTTGCCCAAAAAACTTTGTTGTCCAGCAGCTAATGCTTCACAATGTGAATAGAATAATACCCCCCCCCCCCCTCCAAGCCGTAAGATATAGGTACAAACACCTTGAAGCTCATTCGTCTTTTGTTGGGTGAGCTTGTCGTGCTAGGTTTCGGCAGTGCAGTGTGCAAACTGTCTACCAGCAATCAACACAAAAACGTTATACAAACTAGTTTATCCCTTGTACAGCATTAAACCAAGACTATGATCGAGTTACAGCGGTTGAAACACTCCGTATCTCAACACAATTGTAATCACAAATGAGACCAATTCTCATCAATCATTGGTGATGTAAATAAAATAAATTTCCTAGTGTACACATTAAATATTCCAATTAGGGGACATGTTTACAGTGGAATGCTGTCACAATGAGAGCACAATTCAGCTATACAAAAGAAGCAGGTCATGTTGTTATACTCAAATTAGGGTCACCTGACCTGGACAGCTGTAGAATGAAAGTAGACACAATCCTAAGCTTTAACAAATTAGTTTTTTCTCAGGTTTGTATCAAAATTATGCTATTTGTAGTTACTTTTTTGAAGAGGAAGTGAATACTAATTCACATATTTGAGTCTGAAATGATTGCTATGGAACTGTGATTATATTTCCGAATCTGTGCAGTTCACTAATGCAAGTTAAACGTGGATAGAAGATCGAACAGACAACTTGCAGAATACACCTCTCAAGTTGTGAACTGCTCAGAACAAAGGCAGCGTTTACACTAAGAAGCGCCACTTACTCAAAGCCTCTGCAAAGTGCGCTGGACTGCGACGGGAGACCCCCCCCCCACCCTCCTATTTCTCTCTCTCTCTCTCTTTATGACCGCGCGGCGACGTGTCTCCACCCTATCTCCGCATCCCGCTAGTTCCTCTCCACTCCCAATAAACGGCGATGTGGAAGGAGGGTTTGACATGTTGCAACAGTCATGGGAAAGAATTTCTCTGAATACATAAAAACTCAGAGAAAGCCTGCGTAAATTCCTCCACTATCACTTGCTGTAAGTGAGTTAACTAAGCAGCGGTTTGGTTCACTGTATATTCTGTGTCGTCAGTCATTGGCTTAGACATTAGTGTCACAGCGCCGATGCTGGTGACCCAGCTTACTGGGTGACAACATCCTGTTTGTGAGAGTCAGAATTTTCTCACACTCGCGACAGCACAATGGAGGCTTCACGTGTTTGGAGTTTCGTAACTCCAGTAACAGCCACGGGATCTGCGAACGCCATGCTCTACCCTGAGGTGACAAACGTCATGCGCCAGAGATACGCACATATACAGATGGTGGTAGTATCCCGTACATAAGGGAAAACAATGGCAGTGCATCGGCACAGCTATCGTTTGCACTCGGGTGATTCACGTCAAACGTTTTGCGACGTCATGATGGCTGCACGAAGGGAATTAGCAGACCTTGAATGCGGAATTGTAGTTGGAGCTAGACGCATGGTACGTTCCATTTCGGATATCGTTAGGGAATTCAATATCCTGAGGTCCACAGCGTCACATACGTGACAAGAACACAAGATTTGAGGCATTATCTTTCACTTCGGACAATGCTGTGGCCGATGTTCATTTAATGTCCGAGAATACGGGTGTTTGCGTAGAGTTTTCACTGCAAATAGGCAAGCAACAGTGTATGAAATAACCACAGAAATCGATCTGGGTCGTACGATGATTTTATTATTTAGGACAGTGCGGCTAAATTTGGGCTATGGCAGCAGACGACCTACGCGAGATCCTTTGCTAACAGCACGAAATCGCCTGCAGCGCCTCTTCTGGACTCGTGGCCATATCGATTAGACCCTAGACGACTGGAAAACCGTGACCTGGTCAGATGAGCCTAAATTTCAGTTGGCAAGAGCTGACGGTAGGGTTCGAGGGTGGCGAGGACCCAATTAAGCCATGGAGAGAAGTTGTCAGCAAGACGCTACGCAAGCTGGTGGTAGCTCCATAATGGCATGGGCTGTATTTACATGGGATGGATTGGGTCTCTGGTACAACTGAATAGATCTTGACTAGAAATGGTTACGCCCAGCTACATGGAGACCATTTGCAGCCATTCATGTAGTTCATGTTCACAAACAAGGGTGGAATTTTGAGCGGGGCAATTCGCAATGCCAGAACATTCTGGGCAGTTAATGCACGTCGGTCAAGGGGCCTGAAGATGGCGTCATGTAGTGCCGAAAATGGTTGCCTGAACAGAATAACAACTGGAAATTTAGGCGGCTTAGGGTGTTATGATTCGACATTTTATTCCTGCGATTGGTTTGGCCACCCACATATTCCTACATGTGTTTTATGGGACATACAAGAAATATAATCAACATGTAATTTTACGCACAATATCCTGAACCGACATAATGTGTCGCTCACACCCACACAGTGAAAACAGTTATCATAGTTTACAAAAGTTTATTGAGCAAAGAAAGGAATGTCTGCTTCAACGACCATAATAAAATCACAAATACAGTCTCTCACAGATATGAAGACTTGGCAGTTTGGCGATTCTAAAGTCTCACAAGTGACACAATTAAGGGTCTTCATAGACATATACTCTTCTTCTTCTGTAGTGGTCAATCCTAGGATTGGTTTGCAACAGCTACAATGGCAGCTTGTCTCCATTCTGTGCGTCTTTCAGCTTTTCTCTTCATTTCTTTACAGGTGTTACATCCCACATCTTTCACGATTTGATCCATGTACCTCAGTCGTGGTCTTCCTCTTGGTCTTTTTCCCTCGACATATCCCTCTATGATTGTGTTCAGGAGTCCTTTATGTCTTAATAGATGACCTGTAAACTGCACTCTTCTTTTAACAGTGAAACTCCAGAAGCTTCTCTTCTCACCTGCTCTTTCCAGAACCACTTCGTTTGTGACCTTGTCGATCAATTTTATTTTGAGCATGCGTCTATAGCACCACATTTCAAAAGAATTTAGCTTCTGCTGTTCCTCTGTCCCGAGAGTCCATGTTTCACACCCATAGCATGCCACACTCCACAAATATGATTTCAAAAATCTTTTCCTGGTTTCAAGGCTGATGCTCTTAGATGTTAATATGTTTTTCTTCTTGTTAAAAGCAGCCTTTGCTTGACATATTCTACTTCTCACTTCTGCCTTGCTCCTTCCATCCCTGGTAATATTACTGCCCAGATAAGTATATTTATCAACTTGTTCAAGCAGTTCATTGCCTACATGAACTTGGACTTTCACTTGATCTTCTTTGTCGCATGCCATTACTTTTGTTTTTGCTTTATTAATTCTCATATTATATTCTTCACCCATAACTTTATCCATTCTATTCAGTAGGACTACAAGATCTTCACTTTCAGCCAGGACAGCTATATCATCGGCATATCTTATCATATCTATTCGTTGGCCATGAATTACTACACCTGTCTGTGAATTTTCCCTTACTTTTTTCAGCGCCTCTTCAATGTATACATTAAAGATAACAAGGGATAGTGCGCAACCTTGTCGGACACCTTTCCGTATCTGCACTTCTTGTTTTGTCCGTCCACGGATAACTGCTGTTATACTAATACGAAAAATATGTAGAGTCCGATGAAGCTGTCCTGAGTAACAGCAGCACAGCAACAGAAAAGTCTAATTTCACTATAGGATGCAACGATGAACGCTGAATACAGCAGCGTCGTTCCCTACGATGGGCTTCGAACGCATCCAAAGACGATATGAGTTTCACCCAACCGGAGGCTAGGAGAGGCTCTTGAAGCCGGAAGAGCAAACTAGCGCAGCTCTAGCGCTGACCTTTATAGCGGCCGGCGATCGGAATACTCATGACACTATTTTATGGTCAGATCTGTGGGGGACGCTAACAGATCCGTTGGAAGTGGCGGGCTCTGCTGGCGCTGATGACTCCTGGTGTCCGTCCGTTACTGCGACAGGGCGAGTGCGTGAGGCCGAAGGGGCAGGGGCCAATTAGGCTGCACGCGAGTCCGAGGTGACCGAAGGGTTGCCGATAGCTTTTGCGAAAATCTCCGGTACCGCTGGACACACTTTCGCAATTGTAGATGGCCATAGAGGCATTTTAGCTCAATATTTCTGCAGGGGTCTTCTAATGACTTGTTGAACCCATGCAACGTTGATCTTCCGCACTACCCAGGGCAAAAGGAAGTCCGTCACTTTATCAGTAGGTATCCCATGACCTACGTTATATCAGTGCATTTTCAAAGGCCTATGCCGTCGTACGGACAACAGATGCAGACCAGACTTCGGTCAGACAGTTTTGCGAACCTACAGTACCACGGAGGGTTGTAAACCAACCCATATTCATAGCGCCAAGACCACCGAGGCTTCTCGTAACGCATGTTCCCTGCCTCAAGGCAGAGAAATTTACTCCAGAAGCCATTAGTGATGTATATCTCAGTCCAGCAAAGTTAACACAGATATGAAATTCAATTAGTATCAGAAAGTGATATCTGAACTTACAGTCAAAAACTCAAGAAATTTGAAAGAAAACGATGTTATTATAACACCTACAAGGGTTGAACAGAAATATGGAAACCCCTCGAGAAACGCATGCTTGAAAATTAGGATGGCCCTTAGTTTTCAACTTCTTTGAATTGAAGTTCCCACTCATTTATTTTATTACAATCATTAAAAGCAATATTTGCAAACTCTTAGCTCAATCATACGATTACAAGACGACCCTCATCGACCATGAAGCTTCAAATTTTCGCTCTATGAATTTTGTTACGCGGGCTCTCATCATCATTATTATTCAATAAAGTCTTATAATTAGAAATACTTATTTTAGTAACTCTGTTTTAATAATTTAATTTTAATATTGCAATACATAATAAGTACCACATTTTAATAGCAAAGTCAATAGTGTCAGTACAGAGGATTTCAGTAGTTAGGCGGGATAAAGTGGCTTCTTCCTGTAGTGCTCAAAGGTGTTGAAAAGGTAGGAAGACAGGCATTATTAGTAACCTCTCAAGGCAAGGAACAGTTTTTGGAAGTTCCTGAAATCCTAACACCTTCTGGAGAACATCAAGCCACGACCGTTTACGACACACTATGTGGTGTTACGAAAGCAAGCAATAAAGGCCGAGTAAATGGCAGCTGTTCAAATCTAGAAAAGCTGTTTAGTTGTGACCTATTATACGTCTATTACCATCGTCCTGTTTTGGAATTGATACTGAGGACCTGTTTCAACTCCTGAGCGTAAACCTTCCGGCCAGTGCATAGAAATTTTCGAGAAACTTGGACGAGGCTCGTCAAGAATGTGTTTACATACGCGGCAGTAGTGAAGTAACCGATGATGTCGGTCTGTTACTCTCGGATTTCTTGAAAACCAATTTTCTACTCAGAAACGACCGCAAGATGGTTACCGATAACGGTTGGAGTTAATGACGACCTTTTTTGATAGCATTCCAAAGATTGGGATATTGTTTCGTATCCCGGAAGCTGTAACTCATTCTAGGTGGATGGAAAAGGCCATATACGCGTTAAAGTTACACATTTTTCAATTAGTTTCACTTATCTGATATGAGGAAGAACTCGTTTAGAAGAATTGGAATTTCCATTTCAAGCGTGTATTTCAGAAAGTCGTTTCTGTCAACAGATGCAATTACCGCTACTTAGCACGATTTCCCATTCACGATTCAAGCGGTAAAATGTAAGGATAATAAGCCAGTGATCAGCAACTCTGCGAAAAAAAAATCAAATAGCCTCTGGTACTTAGCCTCAGAGTCTGCAAGTTTAGCTTTGATGACAATGTTCCCATAATGATCAAGGTAAATGTAGAAATATAGCTAATGCTACCGTGGAAACAGAAAAACATGAAGAAGAGGAAGAAGAATATTACAAGTATTGACTTTTCATCTTTTGTAACAGCCGTTACGAGAAGTTGCTTCGAGAGGTTCTCTATCAGCACCGGTTTTCTCCATAAAGACTCTTCAACATGTAAAGATGATACCTGTTACAGTAGTGAAATACAAAAACTTGAGGAACTGGTTGTTGTGAAAGATGTACAGTTAATTCAAGAATACAGTAAAACTTTTACAAAGAACGAAACTGCGGAACAATTTATTTTCCAAATTGTTCCCGGGGATCGAAAATACCCAGCTGCTACAACAGTATGTTCTCTATCAGGAATAGTTGACGTTCAGTGCTCAATCAGATTATCTTTTGGTTCTGCAAAATTATTTTAAACAACTGCTGACTTTGCTTGAATGTATCACTTACATTACTCTCACAAAAGATAAGTATACGGAGGATGTGAGGAAAAATGCAGTGAGCTTCAACGGATGCTGTATTCTGACATGAAGATATTTGAGAGTCGCCTAGAATTTGTTGGAATGAGACGAAATTTTGTTGACCGTTTGTTTGTCATTTGAAACAAAAGATGGATGTGGGAGAAGCAACTTATTAACTTTCTGAAAATTACATATAGCTAAGAGCCACCATTTTGAACATACACTTTGTGATATCAAAAGTATCCGGACATCTGGCTGAAAACGACATAAGTTCGTGGAGCCTTCCATCGGTAATGCTGGAATTCAGTATGATGTTGGCCCATTCTTAGCCTTGATGACAGCTTCCACTGTCGCAAGCATACTTTCAGTCAAGTGCTGGAAGGTTTCTTGGGGAATGGCAGCCCACTGTTCACGGAGTGTTGCACTGAGGAGAGGTATCGATGTCGGTAGGTGAGGCCTGGTACGTAGTAGGAGTTCAGAAACTTCCCAAAGGTGTTCTGTAAGATTCAGGGCAGGACTCTGTGCAGGCCAGTCCATTACAGCGATGTTATTGTTGTGGAACCACTCCGCCACAGGCCGTGCTTTATGAACAGCTGCTCGATCGTGTTGAAAAATGCAATCACCATCGCCGATTTGTTCTTCAACAGTGAGAAGCAAGAAGGTGCTTAAAACATCAATGTAGGCCTGTGTTGTGATAGTGCAACGCAAAACAACAAGGATTGGTAGTCCACTCAATGGAAAGCACGACCACACCATAACACCATTGCCTCCGAATTGCACTGTTGGCACTACACATGCTGGCAGATGACGTTCACCGGGCATTCGTCATATCCACACCCTGCCATCGGATCGCCACATTGTGACCGTGATTCGTCACTGCACACAACGTTTTTCCACTGTTCAATCGTCCATTTTTTACGCTCCGTACACCAAGCAATGCGTCGTTTGGCATTTACCGGCGTGATGTGTGGCTTATGAGCAGCCGCTCGACCATGAAATCCCAGTTTTCTCACCTCCCGCCTAACTGTCATAGTACTTGCATTGGATCCTGATGCAGTATGGAATTCCTGCGTGATGGTCTCAATAGGTGTCTGCCTATTACACAACTGTCGACGGTCTCTGTAAGTCAACAGACGAGGTCGGTCTGTACGATTTTGCTCTGTACATGTCCCTTCACGTTTCCACTTCACTATCAAATCGCCAACAGAGGACCTAGGGGTGTTTAGCAGTGTGGAAATCTCACGCACAAACGTATAACACAATAGACCCCCAATCACCTTACCACGTTCGAAGTCCCTAACTTCTCCGGAGTGCCCCATTCTGCTCATTCACAGCCTATAATGACTATTGAGGTCGCTGATATGGAGTACCTGGCAATAGGTGGAAGCACAATGCACATAATATGAAGAACGTATGTTTTTGGGGGTGTCCGGATACTTTTGATCACATAGTGTAAATGCAGACGCTAGTCATGGCTTCAGTTTACACTGCTGTTTTTGAGCGTGAACGGATCCTATGCAGTTTCCTCAATACGTTGCAAGTACCTTTCATGGTCAGATCAGAGTTCCGTGTCGTTGTGAGTGCATCATGTCGGAGATAAGTGACATCGAACGTGAAAAATATAGGTGGTGCTCGTACGGTGTATGCTTTCCTAACCAAGGTAGTCAAAGAGTTTCATGTTTCAACAGGCACCCTATCGAAGATTTGTACTGCATACAGAGAAATATCGTTTGGTAAATCACATTGCGGACGAGAGTGAGTGTTATGTGATCGTCAAAGACGGTCACTGAAGACGATTGTGACGAAAAATAAGACGACTGCAGCTGCAAACGTGACTGCAGAACTGAATGTAGCATTTGTGAATCCTAACGACACCAAAGCAACACGAAGGGATCTCCATAAGCAGGTAATTGGAACTTGAGCTGGAATTACAAAACCACTCATCAGTGATGCAAATGGTCATAACTGGAAAATGTGATGCTGAAGCTATAAAGCCTGGACTAGAGTTCAATGTGAGAAGGCGATTTGGGCGAATGAGTCTTGTTGCTCACTGTTTCCAACTTCTGGGCGAGTTAACTTGCCAATATTCAGACAGGACAGAGGTTCGATGCTGATTTGGGTAGCCATAACCTGGTACTACATGGGCCAGTGTGTTGTCTGCCAGGTATCCTTGTTTCCAAGGATAATGTGACTAGTTTGGCTGATCAGGTTGATTCCATAGTAAAGTGTTTGTTCCCCACTAGTGATTTTGTGTTCCAAGACCAGAGGGCCTGTTATCACAGAGCTCGAATAGTGTGTGCGGAAGGATGAGTTGTCAGTTTTCCGGTGGCCTCCACAGTCGATAGATTTCCATATAATTGAATCTTTGTGATCTACTTTGGAGAGAAGAGTGAATGGTTGCTGCCCAACTCCATGACGATTACCTGAACGTGGCACTGTTTTGCAAGGAGAGGGGTATAAGATTCCCTTGACAATCATACAGGACATGTGTTTATCCTTTCCGAGTCGGCTGGAAGCTTTTTAGCAACGATTTTCCTACCTCGTATTAGACATAGTAATGTGTTTCTGGCGTTTCCATTTTTGGGTCCATCCACTCTATATGCAGCATACAGCTAGAACGAGTTCTAAACTCCCACACATATTTTTGTTTCTTAATACAACACAATAAAGATCAAATAACTTCAGAAAATATTCATTTTTCAGAGGCATTTACAAACAACTTAATTTGGGTGAATTCACAGTTAATGATGTCTCAGGAGTAGGGATACTAAACCACGAGTATATTGCCATTATAAGATAATAATAAAATTAAATCTTATTTTAGTAATGATGCTCTGTTAACCAATGTTAATTGCTTTTAAAGGCTTGGGATTCTTTGTAGTCATCAGGTGGGAGGGGTGGGGGATGTTGCAATCTCCAACATGTACTACTGAATCAACCATTTTTAAACAGAACTAAATGTGAATTGGAGGGTAGAATCTATCAACAGTATCTAGCTCTACTCTTTTGACTGTTGTATATAACCTATGTAAACATAATGTTCCCGTACAAGAACTTAAGTTTTCCCCAGACCGCAGCAACGATGTGCTAATGTCACGACCTGGGAGAAGTTCAGTCATTATTGCGTTATATCACAACAGAATTCGCCAAAATTCATGATGCAGCAGGGCACTGCTTTAACGGTATCGTATTTTACAGACAAATGGCTTACACGAACAGCCCGGCCGCAGTAAAATGCTGTTTTATTTTTCCCCACCTACTGTGAGGCGCCTTTGCCAGTGGCTGGTGTTATTTACGGTTTCCGTTGTAACGCACGCGCTCAGTATCCTTTGCCGGCCTGCCGAGAATAGAGGAAGCAAGCATCCGCGTTATGGCACGCGGAACACGAGCCTTTACAGCAACGATCCACGGCGAGCATCAACCACATCCTCACTGCCATAAAATTGATAGGATTCAGTGCCCAAGTAAAATTTACATCTAGATGAATTCATTTTAATTACTATTGCAAACAGTAGAGTGGTTTATTCATTTGTTACGTTCGAAAAAGGTTCTCATTGATATAGCTACCATTGTACCTCTATAAGTGATTGGAAGGAAGAAGAAAAGCCCGCATCTCGTGGTCGTGCGGTAGCGTTATCGCTTCCCACGCTCGGGTTCCCGGGTTCGATTCCCGGCGGGGTCAGGGATTTTCTCTGCCTCGTGATGGCTGGGTGTTGTGTGATGTCCTTAGGTTAGTTAGGTTTAAGTAGTTCTAAGTTCTAGGGGACTGATGACCATAGATGTTTAGTCCCATAGTGCTCAGAGCCATTTGAAGGAAGAAGAAAAATACTTCCACGGAAATGTGAGGAGACTATTGTTGAATACCAACAAGTGGCTTTCTAAAACATACAAGATGCATTCGGGAAGGTTACATTCGGTCAATTAGGGGACATAACTGGAATTAATTGTCATGCTGCTCATGCCACAATCCCTAAAATCAATGTTTGTGGTGCACAGAAAGTGTTCCAAAAACATCAGTGGTTCCAGTACTAAAGAAGTGGTTGTGTAGTGAATGCTTTCACAGGCGTTATTGTTTGGACACTGTTACTATGTCTGTTCTGACGTGTCGCAATATTTTTTTTACTGTCTCACCAAGACTTGCTTATTCTAGATTCATGTGCAATCCGAGGTTTACCGAACGTGATCCCATGCTGCAATCATCTACAGCTCTACAGCGCCAGTCCGTACTTTTCTTTCACGTCCATTCCTAAAATCACTTTTATTTTATCTATACCAGGTAAACACTGAACACACACGCTAACAGAAGATTACCGTTGTAACTGTGCTGTTCACGGGGAGCATGTCGTT